>NC_085026.1:9636257-9713770 GCF_963692335.1 Osmerus eperlanus | reverse complement strand
TCACTCTTCCTCCAACCACTAATTTTGCCACTTTTGATAATGTCTGCCATGGTAAAACAAACAACAGATAATAGAAACTCTAAAGGCTTTACCTAATATAAACAAGGATACATTAACATCTTACATTAACATTACCGAAATCAAAGCGAATAGACTAAATATACAACGATGACGAATGTTGCATGCAAATTTACACAGTTTTTTAACTGGATCAGTTTTCACGTTATTAAATAACTAACTGTCCAGGCATAGCAGCAGTTGGACACAGAGTATTCTGACAAGTGTCATCAAGTACTGCAGCATGGTTAGGTCCAGCTTGCAGCATTGGTTTACAGGTTCCTGATAACAGCCTTAGATAATTACACAAGAGACACAAGGAAGGGAGTCTGAATAGATGCATGTGTCGGGTTTTAGTCAAGATTTTAATTGTTTAATTTTAATCCGTGTTGCTTAAATATTCTCCCTAGCCCCCCTAATGATTTTATATTTGATGACCGACAGAATAAACAGTGTGCCATGTATGTTTATTCTTTACCCCTGCTACCACAGTTAAGGTTTGGTTGGCACTTTCAAAATACACCCAAAATTATGCATAAACAAGGTTTATTCTAGTATACTGCTGTTACACCTGTTATGTCTACTGTACCACATACATCACAAAATACCTTATTCGGTTGAGTTAAGGTTGGTGTGGTCTTTCGAATTTTCTTTTGACAAACCATAACTGACCACATAAAAAGTTATTTATTTTTAGTATATATCAAGAATGGGGCATCAAGAGACCAGCCTGCAGCATATTTAAACCTAAGAGGTTCTCCGATGTCTGAGACAACATTTTACAATATGTAAAAGCAAATGTGAAATCTATTAAAGTAAGAGAATTGAACTGCTGTTTTGTAGAACCTCATATATACCCTGACCTTAAAACAGTTTGAGCCCACATGCCATGGAGATCTGGGGGGGGGGCATCAAATTACAACCCACGCTAAGCAATGTGGTAATTTCATGATGACAGGAGGGGTCGAAAAAATGATAGGCAGGTGAATTAGTTGGAGGGTAAAATAGGGGAACAAAACACGGCACATTTTAAAAATAGTACTCCAATAACTCATGCGTCATCAAGCTTGGCAGCTGCTGCTCACAGAACTCATAGAATCATAGTCACACTGAGCCTGTACCCAACCTGAATTACTGAGCCTTTACCCAACCTGAACTACTGTCACACTGAGCCTTTACCCAACCTGAATTACTGAGCCTTTACCCAACCTGAACTACTGTCACACTGAGCCTTTACCCAACCTGAGCTACTGTCACACTGAGCCTGTACCCAACCTGAACTACTGAGCCTTTACCCAACCTGAACTACTGTCACACTGAGCCTTTACCCAACCTGAACTACTGTCACACTGAGCCTTTACCCAACCTGAACTACTGTCACACTGAGCCTTTACCCAACCTGAACTACTGTCATACTGAGCCTTTACCCAACCTGAACTACTGTCATACTGAGCCTTTACCCAACCTTAGCTATACAGTTTCTGTGGACGGATTCTACCAAGAATGAGGATTTCCCTGAAGAATAGTCTTGCTGACCAATACAAACACACATTACTTCTTGGTGGTGTGCTCTTTCATGTTGGATCAATGATAGCCCGTCGATTGAAAAGCAAAGATTATGGTTTCCACAGAACAAAGAGTCCCTGTTAATACCTGGCCAGCCCTGTGCACTTCAGTGCTCAGAGGGTGTATCTCCCACGACCCAGTCCTCCTCTCGGGCCATGGATTTGGTCTCAGAAGGTTGGAGATCAGTGTCTTCAAAGAGAGACAGCATCTTGTACTATATGTGTGATGGGCAAGACAAATGAGAAGAACCCCTTTACATCCAATGTATCTTAGCTGGGAAAAATCTACAGACCTGTCACAGTCTACCAATAACACAATGTCTCAGTTTAAAACTAAAATTTTTAGCACTGTTTTAGTAATATACCGGTAGTTCATTGTCAAGTCACCCAATTAAATAAAAAGTAGAATCTATGGAAGCTCTCCAGTTCACATCTGAAGATACAGCTCAAGATGTGTAATGACTGGGTATTTCTAGGAAAAAGCAGGATGAATACATCCAAATTGTCAAGTGAAGCAGTAAGGAAGAAACAACTGGTCTTTAGTCTTCAGTATTCCCTTTGGCAAGTGGCATTTACAGAAGAAAAGCAAAACTGAATTTTGCTGGTGGCAAATGCTTTTAGCTTTTCAACTTCCTTTCTTACAGCACAATGTTTTACAAATCCTTCACCCCTATAATTATACATTTCATACTGTTGCCTTCACAAATCAAGCCCAAGGAAAATAAAAATCTGGATTGTGGACTGTGCTCTAATTTAAACTATGTTTAATGTCATAGAAGTATGTTGAGTTGTGACAGTTCTCTCATCTGTAAACACAGTTCAAGACACTCATGTTGTAACCACAAGCTTTTGGGGAAAAAAAGTAAGAAAATCAAATTACTAATGATAAAATGCGTTAACTTCAAATTATACTGTGTGAAAATTAGACAACTGGGTGTGTATTACTGGTTTGTAACTGAAACCATTTGAGAATATTCTGCTCATTAATATTTACGAACAAATGCTGCTCGAATAAACTTTCAAACTCCATGACAAATAAACTTTTTTCAGACACAGATATTTATTTAATTGGGAAGTTTTTATGATATAAAAGTATATATTTTCTATTGTTTCTGTCACTATTGAAGAATGATCGTTTTTAGGCATATAGGTGTTGACTGAGCCTGAGCAGTATGATCATGTTGGTCTGTTAGTTGCCTGGTGTGCAGAATAAAGGAAGAATGGATCTACTAGTGGGACTATAACTGCTACATATTATCCTCAGGTCTAAAAATAAGCTGCCTTAGTATGGCAAGAACATTCACAGACAGACAGAAGACATCAGCAGAAAAGCCTACATTAGGTTTTCGATTAGAAAACCTATTCTCGGATGGATAAAGAATTAATCGGATTATATCTATTGCAATCATTTGGATGTAATATTCTGAAAGTAAAATTATAATAACTGTCACTTGAAGACAATGCCCAATCACGTGTGTTTCAAAAAGGCCCATTTTCACCGGTTGTCATGGTTATGAAACTTCAAGTCAGCCACAAAATTATATCCACAGGAACATTTATGTAACGTGCAACAGGGAGAGATGCAAGCACAGATCCATGAATAGTGTGCTGGCCGCTAAGCAATACAATCATAAATACATATCTCTTTAGAGGACTATTTTTCCTGCTTCTTTCTCCCTGCTTTCTCACTCTCCCAGTGTTAACCCACCTGCTCTTGCAAGGACCAGCGCTAGTGGTCTGTTGTCATGGTTCCAGTCTTAAAATAAAAGTCACCCCCTCATTATTCTGCCTCGTTAGCCCTCTTCTTTGAGGATTAGATCCTGTGATGATAGCACTTCCTGTGTTGGTGTTTATCATTGTGCTAAGACACCAAGGACTACATTTCTCCCAGAAAAATTCTAAATGACAAAGGGTTCTTTGAGATTTGTTGCTTAAGATGTTTTGGATAGACCACTACTAAGTGTAACTAAAGAGAATGAAAGCAATGTTGGCTTGTAACCATCATGTCTTGTGTTAATTCGCCTGCATATTCTGCAAGCAACACATATTACATTTACATTTGAATTATTTTAGTGTAAAAAGTCGAAAACAAACATTTGTGTGATGGCACCAGCAGTGTTGTTGTTCGATTAGGAATTATTTAATCCAAAAAACAGGGATTGTATGCTTCCATTTAAAGGTGAAAACCCATTTAAAGGGCTAATTGGGGACTAAATCATGCTATGGATCAGCGACAGAGAGCTCTCCAAAAAGCAAGTGGGTTTTCTGGGCACTGTTTCAGGACCATCTGACTTCTCCTCTATTCTGTCATTTATTAATGCAGCGTCTGTCAAATGATGAGTAACAGGGACAAGCTGGTGTGTCGGCTCAGACTGCATATCTCATGCTCTCATTCAGGGTCTTTCTTTCCGAACATATATTTGTAAATTATTTATTTTAGTTTGAGTAAAACAAGACTCATGTTAGTGGAGTTTAAATATGATGAAAATGAGAATGATTGAAAATAGGCTATGTAATCCCTATTGGTATTTTATCATTCCAAATTCGCTTTAATGGCCTAAAGCGTACAACTCCCTAGTATGTCCATGACAGATGTGACATAAGTATTCCTTTACCCTGAACATTGTCTTATAGCTAGATAAGACTGAATTAGCCAGTGTAACTCATCCCATAGCCTAGTATGTGATGTACTGCAAGGTTGTAACGAAACAGGTTGATACTTGTCTTGATACTATCTTGTTTTGTTCTTCTTTAAAAACAAATCTGAATATTAATTTGAAATCTTATGAGAACATGATAAAAATCTAAATTATACAGAAGTGCAAAGATGAACTTCATGGCTGGACAAGTTTCAAATATGCATATACTGTAGCTTGGATTAATATGTAGCCCACACCAGCCTACAGCTTTGACAACCCTTCTTATTAACTGGGCCAGTCAACCACCATACATCCTGTCACTTTTCTGTACTCACTGGGAGCCTCCATCAAATCCATTTTTGTCTCAAAAAAGAACTCACTAAGGATGGATTACCCCTGCTGGGACTATCGTTAAAAGATGTTTGGCATATATTTAATGATTGTAGCCAAGTAGTACCAGATCCCATGTATCTTTACCACCATGATACAGTATAGTTTGTGTTATGCACAAGTCTGGAGAGTGGGCATGTCAACCTCTGGTGGGATCTTTTTCGGTTTGTAGGACAAGATGAAAGCAAAGGCTCAATAGGGAGAATTAATGAGACACAAATCAATGAGACTTCAAACACTGGTCAATAGGGATTACATTGAATTGAAGGGACACCTATTAAACATTTAGATGTTTCTGTACTGAGAATGAATTACACAGCCCAGCACTCTCTTAGACTTTGAAACAGACAGAGCCTCAGTTTGATCAAACACAGTAACTCCAAGCGTTCATTGTGGTAGGAATGCCTGCAATGCACTGAATTGCAGATGCCTCCAGGTAGTATTCTATGCACATGCACATGTCAAAAAGCAGAACAATAGTTTGTTTCCCAAAAAAACACTACAGCAATGCACACCTTGCAATTAGTAACAGGTGCTCTGCTGTCTGGTTGTATTGACCGGTAGCATGGCGGTGCACCAGCAGGCCAGACAACCATTGTAAAGTGACCTTTTGTGTTTAAGTCTCAGACCTGAAAGCACTCAAATTTGCAGTCACCGTCCGCCTCCATGGTGCCCACCTACTCACAGCTGGTATGCGAGTCCCTCCTGGGCTCCATTGAAAGAGTGTTTTCAGTGATTTAAGTTTTGTTTTGTTCAGCGTCTTCTTAGAAAAAGCTGAATGATCAATATTGCATGCATTCCCAAAAGAAGGGACAGCAGGGGGTAAGATTGCTGGGTACATTTTATATGGTCTCAAAACAGCTCTAGATGAAACACTCTTTAAACTCAGAAGTTTTGAACTCTTTAAATTGAACTCTCAACTCAGTATCATTCCGATGGATCCATTGGATCCAATTAAGTCAACCACATTACCATTACAATTTGTATTGTAGGTTATGTGTGTGTGTGTACTTATAACAGAATAACATGCATAACAGAAACACACCATAATCAAGAGTCTTTGCAACTGGTCCATGCTTCTTTTTACTTCTCAGTGATCATGTCTAAAGGAAGCTCTCACCGTTAAATTTTTTTCATTCTACTGATCAACATCTGGTGTTACTATTTATCTAACCTTAATGTATGTATCATGTATGTATCAGGTCATTTCTCAATATTTTGGACTTCCTGCTGACCTTTTTTATCTCAAGCGTTCCCCAAAGGCACATCTTACTCATAACATCACTGAAGATACTGGCTTACCTCAAATAAAGGTTTTGCATATTTTTATTCTTTCACAGACAATATTTAATCATATGAGAAAGAACGTAATTTAGCCATCTGTGAAACTCGGAGGTCAAGCTACCAGTGGACATCTGTGGACATCTGTGAATACACATATTTCCAGCCATTTGGGTGTCAAGGGTTCAGCAGTCTTATAAAGAATGAAGAGGACAGATCTAAATTATTCACACGCTCACTACCTTTTCATGAATCCATGAGGACTCGTAAGGAGATTCACCTTTGCAGGGTTATTTATATCTCTTCATGTGGAGGTACACATGTGGTAGGAAGTTAAAAGTTCATAGAGCTCATTTAGACTCACCTTCAAGCAAAGTATGACACCATGGTGAAATGTGTCTGACACATTTAGCATCAAACTCAGACAGACACAAGGGTAAGACAAACTAACAGTACATGTATACGTCGTATTTAACTTCACACTTACAGTATACAGTTACATACACATATGAATGCAAGCAAGTGTATTGTACAAAACAATATATTGAATCACAGTCAGGGGAGGTTCTAGACCATTTCAATTGGTCCTCATGGTGTGAAACTGCTCTCTTCATGGGGCTAGGATAACATTCTATCTGGAGACAAACAGATAACACCATGGATTAACTTCAGAGAGAGGAGGATAAAGAACTGGCAGGACTCACTTTTCCCCAAGCCCTGCCATGAGCTCGATGAAGAACACATGGTTGCCCCACTCACATTCCATGTCATGGAGCCCAGATTTTAAAAAAATCTAATCTATATGCATGTGAGACATTTTCAGCCCAAGTGACAGTTTGTCCTTCAAGCCTTTAAGAACAGGATTAGTAATGGTGATAACCACAACCTTAATTAACAGACTTTTAAGTCAGATCATTTCTATGCCATTGGATGTATGGCACATATGTATGCTTTCCCTACATACAGTATCAAAGATTGAAAGTTGGTAGCAAACCTCACTAGCCTGTCCCTGGAAGTTTAAGATAAGGCATGCTTAAAATACTTCAATACGTGTCACGACAGGATAATCACTACCATCACATTACCATGTCTATCAAGGAGGAGAATGAAGAAAGAAAAGTTGAGATAACTCCCTCAACTTGGAAACCTCAGCAGTATGTACCTGGCAGTGAGTCATAGAGGCTGAGATGAGCTGAGATTCAGGACATCAAAGATACTGGGGATATCATCTGTATAAACTAGCTCAGAGCTGACCAACACTTTTTGTGGAAAGCACCTGTCGGTGTCTGCGCCAGTCCTAATCCAGTGCACCTGATTCTAATATTTAGCTGGTTCATATATGAAATCTGGTTGGTTGGAACTGTAGGACAGAAAGACAAGAAGTGTACCTTACCAGATGCCAGGGTACCTTACCCTGCACTGACAGGTTAGCACAGCAATAATAACAGGCATGGACTGTCCTCAAACGAATGAAACAAATCTTATTTTAACTTATACAGTTGTATACAGAAATATACAGTTGATGATACTGGAGTGGTTAACAAATGTTCATCCCTTTCCTCCTCCATCATAAATTCACAAGACCAATCCACGTGGTGTGGCACACAAAGCTCTTCATCGCCTCATTGGAGGAGGCCTACGCTTCAACGCCTGATCTGGAGCCTCATTTCTAAAACAGCAGGCCTATACGTACAAAAAGTGTATGTGAGCCCAAAAATATTCCGTAGAATGAAACCAAGCGCATGCACACCTGCTGGCAATGATCCCTTTAGAAGTCAGTCCACCTGGAGATGTGAGCATGAGGATCAGCCTTTTTTCCCTCTACACGCCCACATTCCAACATAAATTGGCAAAGCACCCATGAAAGCATAATGAGCCTGCTGATCAATGCTTCTTTAAGGTGAATCATGCTAACAACCGAGAGGGGAAAAAAACTGAGTATATATTGTGACACAAAATTTCACATTTTTGAAAATGTCTTCAGAGGCCTTCATACACTGTCCTCCCCCACAAGTCTACCCTCCCAGCTGTGCCTTTTATCAAATTGTTCTGACGTCTCAGGCGAAGGGAATTAGCTCCTGCACCTTCATATTTGTTATGTGTGGACATATTAATACTAGCATGAATGTATTTAGCCTTCTTGAATACCTTATTTGGGTTTTAAACTGAAGTAAAAAGGTCTCAACATATTATTATGATTGTACTGATGATAGCCTACGTATGTTTCATAGGCTACGTCTCAACAAAAAAAGGTAAAAACAGGTGCACAAAACACCCACTTCTTCAATGGGCCTATGGTCTGGTCGAGCTGCGTGGTTTGGTATTCTGGTTTGGGATCCAAATGTACCGAAACCATTCCCAAAAATGACAATGAGAGTTGACGTGTGACTCAGTCCATTAATTATGCCACTAATGACAGATTTATCAGTGTGTTGGTACAAAATAGACCTATGCTGCTTTCAGCAGGGTGAAATTAACATCTGATTTTATCGCTGTTAAAGTTAATTATTATTTTTTGTTCCCAACTATAGGCTGTAAAAGGTCTCTTGAAATCAATTATAGAGAAGAATAGCCTAGAGTCGGCTAATTCGTTTATTTGACCATCTGCTCATGAACATGATCTTAACAGCATTGTCTACACTGGGTGTAGACAATGCTGTTAAGACAATTCCAATAGCATATTGTTTGTAGAAATACTGTTATACAATATATAGCATTACTGTTATACAGAAACAGTATGCTATTGGAATGCATCCAAACATTTACTAAATACTGCCAATGCAAAAACAATATGATTAACTTTAAAAGCGATAAAATCAGATGTTAATTTCACTCTGCTGAAAGCAGCATAGGTCTATTTTGTACCAAAACACTGATAAGGTGTGATACTGATAATAATTATTTGCATAATTAATCATAATGATGTCAACTCTCATTGTCATTTTTGTGTGAAGGCTATGGCGCCACCTGGTGGCCCATTTCTGTAAATATTGCAGATTTTTCATATCTATGGACTCATTCTACATTTTCTAACATGCATTGGTCGAGCTGCCTCACGCGTTTCTTAAATCTTTTAAATCATCCACTTTCACAAAATGCAAAATTTACAAAATGATTATTATATCACGCAAACTGCTTTTAATGTAGAAACTGTTCTTTCATGCACCGAACGTGTTTGTTCAAAACATGATTCTTGTCAGAGCTTGTGTTCGATTTAGTGTTGTCCCATTCAGAGAAGGCCACACCAGTGGTGAGGAAAAAAAAGAAGAAAAAACCTGAATGAAGAGAGCTAAATGTCCCCCGGCAGTTTCCCAGGGAGACGCACAAGTAAACAATTCTGCGCAGCAAAAACAGCTCACAGCAGAGGCGCACTCAGATCTGTCTACAGGGATAGACTTTCTGTATTAGAAACTATTCTAGATTTACAACAGTTCATTGTTTCAGAAGTTTTTCTTATTAAAATGGATATGAAAAAACGTGCAACTTCGGCAGGCTACCGTTTACCGGATCCCAGAAATGTGACACAGTCATCGTTGGTGTCTATGGGTCCAAGTAAAATACACAACACAGGTGCCAGCAAGGATTCGAATCCCGAAACCCGTGACCCAGTAAAGCAGGATCAAGTGTGGCGGGAATTCGTGCACGCCGAAATGAAAGGAGCGAAGGAGTGGTAAGCATGATTGTGTTGTTAGAACTAGAATTACGTGCGTCAGTCAGGTAGCCTATATATTATAGGCAGCCTAGGCTGCTGTTTTATACCACACACATCTTGACACTTTATCGCGCCTATTGATCCATTCTGTTTTGTGCTCAAATCTAGGCAGAAGAATTGGAGTTTTCTCAAAAACTATGACCAGTTGGTAAGTTCAGCCATTTTGTGTTAAGGTAGGGTATTAGCCTCGTCTTGCCGTCAGAGAAACCGAGAAGACAGACTAGATCTCATTCATGATGACAATTCAGACCCAACGATATCCTAGCTTCGTATCTTTAGGTCAGTGTTGTGACTCGTTACAGCGTTGCCACATGGGAAATGTTAGGCCCTATGTTAGATGTAGTCTACACCAGTAGGGAGTGGGGGCGGCAGAATAAAAAAATAAAGCGAATGGGCCTATTCAAAATCCGTGGTGATGAGTCTCATCTAGTGTTCAAACTGTTAATATAAATTAATTAATATAATAACTAAATTGCATTCACATCCTATTTGCAATGTATTTCGTAAGCATGCTGCAATGTTTTATCATCATCCCTTTTTTCTGTAGGGTGAACTCCGATCAGAGACCCCATTACCAAGCCACGTGTCACTTTACTCTGACCACCTCCCCCACACCGCTAACCAAATGTTGGGAAGTCGCCTCTACACCCAGCTGGGTATGGAGCTGGTGAGGATGGATAAGTTGCTACTTCTGAGCAGAAACCATCACAAGTGCAAGCAAAGCCTGGATCTGCTGTCTTGTTAAGGACAGCCATAGTCCATGGCCCACCTGACACATCCTTCCATCACAGTTCAGATTCACTTCATAGCCTTGTTGTCAAGTTAATCTAACTGTTGCCAAATTAATCCTCATAGCCTATTTTTAGAGATAATTTATTACGGTTTATATTGTGTGTTTTTATGTGTGGTAGTTTTCCGTTGTAAACTGCTACAATCCCCTCTGCCTGATAAAATAATACATTTTACATAATTTGGTTTGACAAACATAAGTGCCATAATACTGTATGTTAGCCCAGAGGTGATCCCAAATGCCATGCCTTTCATTAAAGGAGACTATTTTACATTTGTGTTTAATTAAGAAAGAGGACGGTAACAAACTTTTGTCATGTAGGCTGAACTATTCATTGTTTAACATAACATTACCCTGGCCCACTACAACCTAAATCAGTAGATTATTGTATCTTGAGTTGAAGGCAGAGATCTAACGCGTGGGTGTCAAAAGTCCACATTGTATTCTAGAATAATGATGGTGAATTAGGCTTAAATTTGCCGCGCAAAATGACTGATACCATGCCTCAACCATAGATATATATATGGTTGAGGCCATATATATATATATATATCTATGGTTGAGGCAGTCTAGCATCTACGGATGGCACATAGGTTCAAAAACAAATTGCGCTGATGTGTGCGGAAGTGAGATTTTGAATGTCTGGAACATGGTCTGGAACTAGGTAAGCAGCTAGAGATTCACGACCAGAGCCAGATGCTGAGCGCAGACTGAACCAGTGGATCCACAGAAGGCAAAAACGAAATATAATAATCGTAACAAAATGGAATCAAATATGCTGCTTGACATTGCTAACTTCAGCACGTTGTTTGTGTGCATGGTGCTAAAGTTTCCGCAAATATTTGTTTTGATACGAGCGAAATCGACGAAAGGAATCAGTTTAAACAGTCTTATTCTGGAGTTAACGGGGTAGGTTTCCAAGTTTTGACTTTTGATTTAAAATGGCCAGTCTTGGTGTGATTAGAACTAGGCCTATACTAGTCATGCTTTACAGTTCTATAAATGCGAAGCGGCCAATTGTCATAAAGTTTCCCTTCATATGCAGTTGACTTGAGGGTTACAAACACTTCCTCAACCCGATGTTGTCAGTGTTGATAGACGGTACAGAACGCATCGGCATCCTCGAGGCAATGTCTGAACGATATTGTAGGTTTCACATTGTTACTTTGGGATAATGTAGCATGCTGTTTAGTCAGTAATTTATATGAATAATATAGATTTTTTTGCATTTCTATGATGTTTGCGAGGGTACAGGCACCCACACTGCAGCTTGGACATCTTGTGACAAACTATGCGTGTCTGCTCATCTACAAAAATCATTTCCACAGTAAAGATAAATTGGCTTGTAAAAACACAACATTCCCCCACAGCTAACTATATTAACTAGATGCTGTAATTGGGGCAGCATATCACGTCAGGTAAGGTTTGTGGTAAAGCAGGATAAGGCCTGAATCAAAGCAGTCTTTTGGAGTTACTGCAAAACTGCGTATGAAATTCTAGAAGTCGTATGCTGACCTGGAATTTCTCGAATTCTTCCCATTTGCTACTGGTGCTGATGTGGAAAGGGTCATTCACTCACACACATGGAAACGCTTCTTAAATTCTTACTTATTAATGTGTTCAATTCATATAGTCCTATTCCAGTGTGATAGAGCGACTTGATCTCAGGCTCAAATTGTCTTTCACTCAATAAAGGAAGTGAAAACAAAAGATCAGCGTACTAGCATGGGTACATCAGTGTTCTATGGATCAAGATAAACAGACTTCGTGTGGCAGTGTGTGAGTGCCACACATTTGAGTACACAGCTAATCAGACCATACAGCAGTATCATATTGCTTTGCTTAAACGCACCATTCGGTGCAGTTGGAGATAGGCCTACTAGGTCTGTTGATACAGCTTGGTTGGTCAGTCAGTTATTTTTCTGCAATCTTTCTATCTTTCAGATTTATAGTGTTTGTGTCTTACCAGATGTATTATAACTACCCACCACCAACTTACCTGGAGTACCCGATTCTCATTGCTCAAGGTGAGATGTCATTCCAGACCAAACAAGTTTCACATGATTGAAAAGCGGGTGTACCCTTATTCATCACACTGTTTTGGGACCTTTCCACATGTTGTAAATGGTTTGCTTGTGTATATACAGAGCCAGGTGTTGTTTGTCAATCATGCACACAGAGGTCTTGTCTCCTCAGATGTCATCCTCCTGCTGTTGATCCTCCACTACAACGGCAGCCTGAAACAGAGTGTGCTGTACGCAGCTGTGTATCCTTCTGGGGGACAGCCATCCAGACACTCAAACACCACTTGTGTATTGCAAAAACTAAAATAGTGAAGTACAGACACCTTTTTATTATGAAGTAAAATACCTTAACATGAGGTGATCAGGTTTGTGGGGGGCTGGCACCTACTTACTCTGCAGAAGTGGATTATTGACCTGGCTATGGTAAGCATTCCCATATCAGTGTATTTGGCCCTACAGGTAGACAGTTATGCTTTTTGATGTCCCTGTAAATGTCAGCTGGCCCTTATGATTAATGGATGTCATGGGAGACATCGGGAAAAATGTGTGTAAACGTTTATCCTGTGCACATTTCTGTAGGATGGTTAACAAGGGTTGATGTTTGACACAACATAATTATTTGTAACCCAGCCTTCTATCCCTGTTTGTTCTCTTTAGAGCCTATGCACATTTATCAGTGCTGGCAGCAAGTTTGCCCAGCTGCAGTGCCTGTGGCAGTCCAAAGACTCTGGGCAAGTGAGCGCCCTCTCCTGGGCAATGGCTACCTACACATGTGCAGGTAAGAAACTCCTTGAAATGACTGGACAACATGATCAAACAAAAGTAGCAGATCAATTCATATTAACTTGCTAATTCTGTAAGTGCAGTAGAAAAAAAAACTGTACAATAATCCATAACAAGTAACTGAAGATGCATGACCAGATCTGTAATTGTGACTAAAGTGATTCTTTAACTGTTTTAGCGAGGATTTTCACCACAACTGTAACAACTGGAGACATGCAGGGTAAGTCAGCCAATAAGGCTTGTCATTGTTATCGTAACTGCATTGACATGCAGATGTTATGGCTGCACTGTTTTAAAGTAACTGAGATGTTGTTGCACTGTAGTATTCTTTTTGTTGATCACCGTTGCCTGGTAGCTGAGATTTGGTAACTTGGCGATGTGGGTGGTTAATAAAAGTTGCTTGATCATCGTTAGAACTATGCACTTTAGATTCTTGGTCTTCAGCTGTACATTCCATATGCATGCCACTTTGGATAACAAGAAACATAACATTCTTCAATGATCTCCTCTCTGCTTTGCAACTGTTTTCTGGTCATAGTTCTGGTGAGATTCGTTGTGATGACGTTGCTGAACACCTGGGTTCTGGCTACGGTGTTGTACTACAGGAAGAGTGCCAAGAAGCAGGACTGAGTTCCCACCATGACTGACAACAGCAAGGCTGGGTGGGCAGTCACCAGGACTGCCTGGAAACAATTTAAAGAGACACTTTTTCATTCCAGTTCAGACAGACTCACTATTGACATACTCAAACCAAGTTTTGACATTTTTACCTTAATGTGAACCTCACACTTCTAACCACATTCCACTAACTGTCCTGCAATATTCTGATGGTACTAAGAATATACTGTCATTGTGGTGTTGGATACCCTACAATAGGTCAATATGCTAATGTATGTTTAGTTGAAATTTACCTCTCCTCAACTGTTACTCAGGACAAAATACTGTACTGCCAACAAATACTGTAAATGAACAGTTATAGGTTTAAGTAAATAAACCAAAATATCTTTGCTTAAAAGTTTTCATGTGGTATGAGAGAATGTCAACGGTGAACATCTTCGTTGGTATTGTATACGGTACCTCAACTTCCAACCCGCATAAGACTTAAAGCAGCTTGTAAACTTTGACCTCTGCTTCGATACCTGAAGAACAGCATACACAGCAGAACAATCCAAACCGGAAGGCACATCCATGTCTTTATTGTTGAACTGGTTATCATAGAGCTGTATTAGAGCAATATCAAACATGCAATCTGGATGCAGCGCCTTTTAAATACAAAGTGGACAAGGCAGTATAAATAATACAATGTGCACTGTATGTCGTCATGTAAAATATATACCATGTATATTTATTTATATATGTATAAAACGTGCTTTTCAGAAGCTTCTTGGTTAAAGGAGAGCACTTAAAGCACACACCTATTACTCTCCATCTGTAAGATCCACACCACGTGCCCAAAGAGGATATTTTTTCTTTTTCTTTTTTTACAAAAACAACAGACATTCAAAACGACTTCAATTGCATGTTACTGTTCAATACTTCAGCTTGTGGGATACATTTGCGGAACTTGTATTTTGTTTTAACAACAAAATAAGTATCTTCAAATTCCCCTCTTGTTCCCAGAAATGATAAAAATAAAATGCAGAATTTGTTTATACCACAAGTGGATTTACCAAAGGCATGAAGGCAACAGCACTTAGTGAACTTCAGGGGCAGAGGATAACATGCACTGCTTTAATGTTGGCGGTGATAGGTAGCCCTGATCAAGTAGACTGGAACAAAAAACTGTATAATGTTGTGGTCATACATTGCTTATGTGTCGTCTAGTTCACCCAGATGTACATTCAAACAAAAAGGAATCAAGCTAACATGTAATGCCTAACCTTTGCATCCTTTGCATTCAATTGGTTGCAGTAAACATTTCCCTCAAATAACGGTTTGGTTAGTAGAAGGTATGGTAAGACACATACAAAAGTGAGTGACTTTGCCAACTTCATCAATGTGATATCCAACCATGCGTTAACAGTACTTATTTTCGTGGCTGTAGTGTTCTGCATCCATTATCTATTGTAGATATGTTGGCTATGAGCAATCATCTATTTTACTGTGTAAAAGTCTGTGTGTGGGTTCAGGTTGGTAGAGGTGGGTAATTTATCTGATCTCCTCAATCCTGACAGTCTAATCCATCAGCAAGTGTTGTGTCAAGATAAATGCTTCTGTCCCCTGCAAGTCGCCTATCCATTTGCAGTTGTGAGGGTGATGTTCTGAAGGAAGCGAAACATACTCGGACTGAACCCATTTGCAGAGTCTGAGAATCCATTCACACTGCTAACAGGAGTGAGTTTGTTGGCACACCAATCTCCAGAGTCCAGTGGATCAACTGACAGGGAATGACAACAGTTTCAAGACAGCAACCAAGTGAAAACTCACCTAAGTGAAAAATGTATGGAGAAGCTGGATATAAAGTCCTCAGGAAGAGTGAAGTAGGTTTATATTTGTGCATCCGTGTCAGGTCATATGCAAGAGCGTATTGTTTTGTCAGAAGGAGAAACACCCACCACCTTGAAGCTGCACCATACTCCCAAGTAAGTTTAACTGGAGAGAGAAAGAAAGAGATGGGGGCAGTTAGTTTTTTGTGTGAATATCAATGAAAATACTGGTTACATGTGTCACACTGATGTCATAACATCTAGGCAGACATCTGATCTCAAATGCAAGTCACCTTGCAAAGCACAACATGCACAGAACAACAGTCACATGCAGTTTACGCAAACTCTCGCATGAACACACCATCTTTCCCACAAACTACAAAACACGCTTCCTGGGCGAATGTTTTATTGCAAAACTTCACACTTGTCATAAAACAAAACACACAGACACTTTTACACAAAAATAAAAACAGTCATGCACACTGGAAACACACTGGGCACACGACTGGCACACGACTGTTAGGATTTGTGTCGATGTATGCTGCTGGAGTCTTCCCGTGTCATCTTGAGGCCCTCTGGTTTGGGGGGGCTGAGGTTAGAGGGATACACGTCACAGACGAGCCAGCCATCATAACACTCTACAGTAAACGTACTACCAAGTACGCGGAATTGAAAATCAATTAAAATAGTTTGTTTGCATAACTACATCTCAAATACAATTGATATTACACTAGGCTTTTGAAGCACCGACGAATGTCTGGAGGTGTATTAAAGTACAGGTCAGCGAAACACAGACACTGAACTTCTAGAAGGAACCGTTTCTGGATCGATAACCTAAAAATGTTCGAAGATTGAAAGACACCAAGAGCGAGCAGTCAAGTGTTCCACAGCAACCAAACATACGCCACACTTTAAACTCATAATCTAAGATTCCGGCGCATGTTACCATACCCTATCTTTTCATCAGAAATTAAAAGAAAAATCCCCATCAATATCGTCATCGACATCATCCAATGCCCAGTGCCAGTCCTGAAGACCAAAGTCGATAATTCTGAAAGGGTTAAGCGATGGTGTTTGCAGATTCCTTATTGAGTGATCCATTTTCCCCTCCATCTACTTTATCAATTACTTAATTATCAGTCACAAGTCACAAATTACAAGTGTCCAAAAACCTGGGGGAAACTGCTCATTCAAACTCTAATTACCTTTGGTTAAGTTTAAAAAAAAACTTTACATAACCCTTCACTTGAGAACCAACTGTCAACATCAACCATTCCTCACAATCCGCCACCGGTCTGTATTTTGACCATATGTGCCCCCCCTCTCACCTGCTCTTGCTGGGGGGTAGTTGGCGGCTGGGTCTCCTCATGGACTGGCTGGGCTGGACCTTCATGGAGGCACGGGGAGAGGAGCGGGCAAAGTGCTCGGGAGCAGGAGGCTTCTTAGGGATCCTCTTTACCAACCGGCCCACCCATTTCTGCTGTTCCTCCTGGGAGATGGCTAGGAGCAGCAGGTTCTTGGCTGTCGACACGTCATAGTTCACTGGAGAGGGGGAGAACAAGAGGAAGGGAGGATCGGATGGTTACTCAGGATACTTACTAAAAGAATGCTTTGAGATATGGCAGCCATATCCTCCAACATAGGGTGACTATAAAAACACCCTATAGACAGGTGTAAACAAACAATACAGGAGAATGCGTACACAGAACGGAGCACATCTGCATACAGAAACAACAGTTATTTCCCAATAAGTCATTTCCTAAAGTAATAGTGTAGTGCTCACTAGATCCTACTTTACAACTATTGGCAATAGTTGCAAAGTAAGAAGTAATAAACACCACACTTGTGTACTGGCAAAACAACAGACACAGGGGTCTCAACTAGTAAGTATCGAATTCCAACTGAAAGCCCTCCCCCCCCCCCTCTCTTTCCGTACCTCTACAGGGTGCGATGACCTCCTCTTTCTTGTCCATGTGGTCCTTGTGGCACTTGATGTGGCAGCGCCGGCACTCCAGGGCGGGCGGTGGCTTGAACATGTTCCACAGAGGCTTGGTGCAGGCCTCGCAGTTGGTGGGGAAATGGTAGAGTGTGGGAATGAACTCGTGGCCCTTGTGGCAGATGTAGCTGGACTTCTCTCCAATGGGAAGAGGCTCAACAGGAAACTCCGGCTCCTTCTTGCTCTCTCCCTCGTTGGCGTACAGGATCTGAAGAGGGATGGTGGGACGATTCACAGCCGTCATCAAGATCATCTATACAGTATGTGTGTCTGAGGATGGATACATTGCCTAAAATGAATGCATTCACTAAGAGGAACATAAAAAAGAAAACAGTTATTACCTGGAATATCCTTGGAATTTCTTTGGAATCTGCTCGGTACACGTCGGTCTGGGTGACAGGTCTAACATGGAAGAGTTTGCTGCAAGTAGTGAGAAATATAAAAAAGAAAACATTAATAATATGAAAATATGCAGTGTTATTAGCAGACTACATTGTTATGGGTGTATTGTATTAAGTGCTATAAACAAAATGTATGAAAGCAATAATCTTTGGAAGACTAAAAAGCTTCCTATAAGCCACAATACAAGCCTTGGTCTACTTGACTTGACATCTTTGTCATCTCAATGACAGCACGTCATCATTTTACTCACTCTATGTCAAGCACCATGTAGGGGTTTGACAGCTCCTTATCTTGCTCACTATTGTAGAACAGAATCTTCTTACTGCTCACGACCACATACTGGGGAAAATTGAATAAAAATGTACTCAAAGACAGCTGAGACAAAACACTTGTTCTAATGTTTGAATTGAGAATTGAATTCGTTTTTACCTTTTTTTCCCAGCCAAACTTCTTGGTGTTGTTTCGTACAGGGAGAGAGAGCCAGCCCTCCAACCTTGTTTCTAGGAAGGAAAGAAGACAACACATTCATATGAGAACTTGATGAAACAAGAATTGAAAGGAAATTGGGATAGTCAATAAAAAGGGAAAACATAGAATTCTTCTCAAAAATGTTCCTATGTGTGTGCAGTCAGGACTCACCTGTGTAGGAGTCGTCAGTGTCGAACTCGGGCCCGCTGCTGACACTGGCGGAGTCCAGGGAGTGAACGTTTACAGACTGGAGAAGGTTCCGCAGCTGCTCGATGTCGCTGTCCTTACTGTCCAGGGCCATCTGCAGCTCGATGCGCACCTGGCTCTCATCTGCTATTTGCTGGAGAAAAACATTTATAATATTTACATATTATTCATTTAGCAGATGCTTTTACCCATATATTGTGTCATACAAGTAGTGCAAATACAGCAGCAGATCAAGAATCAAGTTATTGCACTGTGCCTAGTAAATCCCGGCCAAAGTAACCGCATCACAGCTACCAGGCAGACTGCAACAAGAATAGTAACTCAACGAAATAGTTAATAGTCCTGTTTACACGGTGATATGATGAATGATTAATTGACGGACATATTCTTTGTATCAGCCACCCACCGTCCATGGTGTTGATCTTTGTTTTAGTTAAATGAAGGTTGGTGTAAGGTTGTGTTGGATCCAACCACCTGTTGTCTTTTCTCTGATCCTCAGCGGTTGTGTTTTGGTTAGTGGGAGGTTTCGTGTTACTGACCGCCTGCATGTCGTTGATCTCTCTCTGGTACTTGATGATGGTGCTGTTGAGCTTCTCTTTCTCCGAGCGTAGCTCCAGCTGCAGCTTCCTGTTCTCCTTCTCCTTCCGCCGCACGTCCGTGTCGTTACCACGGCGACTGCCTCCACCACGCAACTCCTTCCTGTTCATGATTTCCGCTAGTTTGTTCACAGCCTGACATGCAAGCACATACAGCAGAAGCAGTCATGATGTGATTTTATGCAACCACTAACAGTGATTTTATGTCCGAAATAGTCTTATATATATCAATTATATATATTTTTTAAACAGTTTGAATACACACCTATTTTTAGGTGTTGTGTGAAGTGTTTCCAAGGCTATTAGTTTGTTTAAAGCAGTTGGATGGGAGTTTTATACTACAGAGTAGTATCAAGTAAACCATAAGGGCTTTGTGAAGTGTGCTCCCACCTGTGTCTTCAGTGTCCTTTCTGTCTGGAGCTGCTTCTCAAACGTCAGCTTCATTTGGCTTATCTGCTGCTCCCCATCCATCGACCTTTCCAACTCTGAAAACACAGCAGACAGTCTTAGATACAGTGCTAACGTTCTCCCGAGAGCCTACTCCATAGACTGTGATGCCCTGAGGAAGGGCTGTGGTCTCTGTTGCAGGATAAGGACTAAATGTACATATGCCGAAATGACCAATGAACCTTCGAGAGTCTCCTTCAGTTTGTTATTCATCTCTTCCTTCTCATTGGCGAGGTTGGCCACGTCACTCGTGAGCGTGCGATTGGCCTCCTCCAGCTGGTAGGAAAACATCAGACAATCAACTTCACAGAAAAGGTACATTCCATGAATAACTAATTTTAAGTTTTAGTTGACAAAAAGTACACAATGAACTCGTGCTGGTATAGCTTTTTTTGGGGGACTGTGATAACAGGTGTTTCCTTTGCTATTGAAGCAGACAATTGTGAAACCACACTGTAGGAAGCAAGTCTTCTATACATATAGCTAGCGGCAAGCAGTAAGTACAGAAACATTCTATTGCTTAAAAAAGGCTCATCTTGCAACATCCTCCAAAAGCCAGAACCACGTCTGCTCTGTCCCCCATGTCTGTGCGTGGGGCTCCATGCCCCCTTCCCTCACCGAGCCGATGGTGATGTCCTTCTCGCCCAGCTCCTGCTTGTGGCGGGCCATCATCTCCTTGAGCTCCAGTTCCTTCATGATCTTCTCCTTCTCCAGGTCCGAGTACTGCTCCTCGGCGATGGAGCGTGCCAGCTGCTCCGAGTCCGCCTTGGTCAGCGTGATCTCCAGCTGGGCGGCCAGCGAGTCCCTGAGAAAGGTCAACGGTCAAGTAAGAGGTCCATCGAGGTCAGTCACGCCGAATATGGGACCACAAGCTCCAGACCAGTATGGCTCTACCCACCTCTCCTCCTGGAGCTCCTGAAGGGATTGCTGCATGTCTTTGTAGAGCTTGTTTTTCTCCTCACACTCCTCCTTCAGCTCCCTAACCTGGGTCTTATACAGCGTCTGGCGGGCACAGCAAGCAGACCTCCATAAAGCAAAACACACGTTTCCAAATTGCTATATACAGTTGCATCAGCAACATACTTGACTTACAGAGAAATACTGCTCCGCCTCCAGCTGATCCTGGAGTTCCTTCATCTGGCCGTCAGAGTCCTGCCGTTCCCTGCGAGTACAAACGCACACTTAAGGGACTGTGTGCAGATCTTCCCCTCGCGAGTGAAATGCAGCCATTGACTCACACAAGCTATAGAAATGGATTCTTTAGATCTGATTTCAAAATCAAGACTGCGTTCTCCTTTCTAGCAAGGACTGACTTCCGTAGCTCCTGGTTCTGCTTCTCCAGACTGCGTTTGATGTCCAGCAGGTGGTTGGCCTCCTGTTTGAGCTGCTTCTCTGAGGTGCGCAGTGAGTTGAGTTGCTGGTTCTGGACCTTGAGGTCGTTCTGGGTCAGACTGCGCTTCTGGGTCTCCTGCTCAATCTTCAGGGTCAAGTTTTTCACCTGGCAGAGATCAAGTGGAAAAGATGAGGATGAGAATGGGTAATTAAATTGTTTTTCTCAGTTGGAGACTGTGAGTCATAATTCCGTTTTCCATCTCTCGTTCACAAACACAAGCATGGACCAACACACAAAGAAACAAAAAAATGCGTTCCCAAAAGTAAACACTTGCAGCCACAGGCTCCGATACAGACCTCCTCTGTCAGCCTGTCCTTGTGTCTCCGGAGCTCGTCCAGCTTTTGCAGGGACTGCTTGTAGTCACAGTCCAGCATGCTGCTGTGCTTCTCCAGCTCCAACATGCGGTTCTCCACCCGCATCTTGGCAGCCCTCTCCTCCACCAGCTTCTGCTCCACCTCTGAAGGGGGGACGACGCAGGGGAGGGGAGGGAAAGGGGGACAGGAGAGGGATGGGAGAGAGAGAAAGAGAGTGACAAAGGGGCCAGAAAAAGACCAGAACAGAGAGGGACGAGAGAAGGACAAGCGTGGCAAAGAGGGTTGTGAGGAGGGTTTGAAGTGTGGCATGGGAGAAGGGGACATTCAGTTTCAAACCTAATTCTATCCACCGTTCTCATGTGGTGGAAGGAAGATGAATAAACGAATGAATGAATGAACGGGCCCTTACCTTTCATGGCCTCTGATTTGGCGCCCTCTATGGACTCTGTGATCTTGCTCTTGTCAGCCAGCCTGGCTTTGGTGGCCTTGTGGGCAGCCTCCTCCTGCTCCAGACCCTGCTGCAACACCTTCAGGTTGTACGTCATGTCAATCTCCTTGTTGCTTTTTTCCTATCAGAGCAAAGGGGGGAAGGGTGAGCCAGGAAGAATGACACAGAAGGATACAAAGCCACAACTCGAGCAATAGCTTTGATATTCAAATCTCATAAAAATGAATTGATCCAAACGTACTTGTTGTAAATTGACTTATTGCCTGGACAGTAGCACGTATTGAAGTCCTAAAACAAAGTGTTTGTTTCTGTAACGCATTTTCCCCAGGTGCCCATACTGCAAGTCATGTATCCTCTTACCTTCTCTAGATCTGTGAGCTTCTCCTGCACTTGTCTCTTTTCCGTCTCTGCTTTTGAGAGGGACTGTCTGACCTGCCGCACTTCATTCTCCAGGCCAGAGATTCGTCCTAAACACACACACACACACACACCACAACGGTAAGGGAGAGAGTGAATAAGAGAGCTTCCCAAGTTTACAACATAACAAATACACACCTCGGTGCAATATGTGCACGTATTAGTGCAATCCAGAGTTAATCTATGCAGACAGTCCCTCCATTCCCCCCATCTCTCCCTCCCTGCCTCTCACCCTGCAGGTCTGCGATGGTCTCCGAGCCCTGGCTGTGCTCCCTCCTCTCTGCCTCCAGAGCAGCCTGCAGGCTGATGCAGTCCTTCTCCAGGCCCAGCTTGCCGTGTTCCAGCAGGCAGCACTTGTCCTGCAGGTCCCTGGTGTTGGCCTCCAGCTGCTGCAGCTGTTTGCTCGTCTCTGTCTGGGTCTTCCTCAGCCGGGCAGCTGACTCCGCCTCCACCCTCAGCAGCGCGTTAGCCTCCTCCAGCTGGAGGAGAAAGATACACACACGCGCGTGCCCACACACACACACACACAGAGAAACACACACACACAGAGGAGACACAGACATGCAGAGGCACACACACCACACACACACAGAATTTGCCCGTTGTCTGCCTAATATTTTCAATTAATAAGACACAAGTTAATTATATTTGGGTTAGTGAAGTCTTATCCTGAAAAACAAGAATAAAAGAAACATGAACACATGCACACACACACACCTGTCGTTGTAAGTGAATGTTCTTCTCGTTGGAGATGTGAGAGTTCTGGTTTCTTCTCTTCATATCATCCAGTTGGTCTCGAAGACCGTTAACTGTGGAGAACATCTGATGTGAGCATGGAAATATAGCACGTTGTATTGTAACACTAATATTCCTTAATATTCCTTTGGCTGGCAGCATTAATATTTGTTTGTTTGCCATCTAATTGACAGCTGTAATTGTTGTTTATTTGGCGTTTGGCAAAACTGAACTGAAATTACAACAACAACAAAAAATCATATATGCACAAACACTGTCATAAAAATGCCCTTCTGTGACTCATTTTGTGTACACTAGGTCAGGAAAGAGGTGAGTGATTGCCACCCACTCCTCAGTGCTGTTTGTACGTCTGCTCTGTGTGAACGCGCAGTCTCACCTTCGTTTTCCAGGCAACGCTTCCGGTCCGCCTCGCTCTCCGCCTTTCTGTGGCTCTCCAGACTCTTGTGCTGCAGGAGAGCCTTTTCCCTCTCCAGCTGTCTCAGGCTGGACTCCAGACCCTTCCTGCTGCTAACCTGTCAAAGAAACACCCCGCTCTTAGTTACTACCCACACAGCATCTATAAACACACTACCTAACCAAACAACAGCTCCATGACTTTCTCGTTACTAGGACATTCCTTCAAGTGAACAAAACAAGGTAGAGATTGGTACCAGTTTGGCTACTACAAATGTCCTAATATAATTTCCACAAAAACAACAGGGAGACAAGAACTGTACTATATAAACAGTGCTTCTAACCTGCTAGACATGCACATAAAAGGTAAGGGGGCTGCCGTATGTTGACTATGATCCGCAGCGTGTAGTGTTGTTGAGCAAAGTTGTTGAGCAGTAAAGATCCATGTCCCATTAAAAACAGCAGAAAGTATTTATTTCAAACAAACCTAAGCTAAAGAGGTCAGAGAGGGGGGAAAAGCTCACTCATGTTTTGTGCTGTATTTTTTATTACAGAAGGATCTTCTTTCACAGCCACGGCCGTGCCCCACTGTCCCCAGGGCCTTCCCTGGTGTTCCTTCATGTTTCCCCTGGTACTCCTGCGTATTTCCCTTGTGTTCTGGAGTGTTTCTGTTGTGTTCCCCCTGTGTTCTCCGTGTTCTCGCTATCCTCTGTCTATCTGTGTGCGTCTGTGTGATGGGCGTGTCCTCTCCCGCTCTCCCCTGGCTCCCTGCTCCAGCTCCACACCTGCTCCTTGTCTGTAATAACCCATCGGTCTTCCATTATCATTACCCTCCCCATGTGTATATATGTTTTTCTCCCTTGTGCAGTGTCTGATTGTTAGTCTGTTGGTTGCGTTTCATGTGAGAAGTCATTGCCTTCGTGCTCCTGCCCATACGTTGTCTTGGGTTTTGCCCGTTATTTTCCGTTGGTTTGCATCCGATTTCTGAGTACCTAGTTTTCTATCTTTTTGAGTTAGCTAGAAATACACGTCAGTTATTTTGATCCTTTCTGCTTGCCTCTCCTGCGTGTGGGTCCACTTGCTCTGCTACACACCTGACATCTTCATGGAAGCATTCAGTTTGTCACCACTGATACATAAATTAACATGATAAAAACACAGGTTGAAGCCGCAGAAGGATGATGTGCTTGTTCCAACACAAAATACAGACGTGCATTGTAGCAGCAACAGGTGTGTCGTGTGAACTTGTTCGAGACCTCTCACCTCCTCATCGAGTTCTTTGGAGATCTTCTCAAGACGAGCGCTGGCAGTTCTGCAGGAATGGGAGAACATGTAATGTTATTAAGAATTCAATAAAGTCAACTCAGACTACAAAGCTCAGAGAGCCTCAATCCACTGAGTGCTCCGCAGCACAGCAGGTTCTCGTTTCACATATCCAAACGACTAGAAGACTGATTAATTGAATCGGGTATAATGGCATTAAGCTGGGCCAGAAATCTGGCCGTCTGTTTTCTGAGATGTCTCAAGAGAGGGAGTCCTACTCTAGGATCTGTGCATTTCTACATCAGCTGATCCGAGAGATGCTTGTTGCCCCTGCTGAGGATCCCTCCTACAGAGAATCAGGATGAGGGGAAAGGAACCACAAGCAGCAAATTCCAAAAAGCGGAGGTTAGCGCTGCGTGTGTGAAGCTCACCAGTGACGAGCTGGAATGTTCTTACCTGCACTTGTGCTCCAGCTCGTCTTTGGACTGCATCTCGTTACTCAGCTGCTCCTCAACCTCATGCAGCTTCTTCTGCAGAGCAGCCGACTGGGGGAGAGGAACGAGGAGGAGAACCAGCCTAATTACTTATCAAGAGACTCTTAAAGGAAAGGCAGGCGTGGGTGCGCTTCTGGGAGTGCCATGAGGCGTCTATCTGCATATTATATGTTTTATGATAATAAGGGGGCACTTATGACCAACCTTAAAGCACTTCTTTCTTTCTTTTTACTCATTGTATCCTTAATAGAAATCCTTTTTATATGTTAGTTGTAATGCAGAACTGCACAAACAATCCAAACCAAGATTTCACTTGAACAGAGAGCACTTTACAGGAAATGTATAACTATAGAAGAGTAATAGATCGATTTATTTATGTTTGTCTCAACAAACTCAGCCGGTAAAATCCCTTTATAGGATAAGCCTTTTATATTAGGGATTAGCTGCTTGGTCTGAGTGTGTTTGAGACTAAGTAAGAAACTTCTGTAAAATCACAATCTGCCCAAATCTTATGTTAAGCTAAAGGCTAAGATAATGATTATGTCACAAAATGTAATTTTTTTACCTTGCCACTCCTATGGCAACACTACTGTTTAGATGTTTACATTATTTGACTCTGACTGAAAAATTGTCCGTGTCCTGAATATGAGTGACATTTTCAGTTAGCAAGAAAAAACGCTGAACTATATCAGAATAAGGGATGCATCTGTTCTCAGTTTTAATCAGTAATCCCAATTCAGAAAACAGAAGAAAACAGTCCTGTACCTACCTCGCCTATCAGTGATGTTGATTTCTCATGTGCAACTGCAGAATTATTTGAGTCTTTTAGTAATCTGTAGAGAAAAGGGTGTTGTTAGAAAACAATTGATTTATTCATTACTGTCAATGTCAGATGCCCAACAGTTAAACTGCAACACTCATGTCACAACGTGATTATCGGGCTGGATAACTGATTGAAGCTTACTGGTCATTTCTCAACTGTTGACTGAGTTACAAACATTTGGATTCAAGACTCATCTCAGATTATGGTGGTAAAATAATCATTATAGTCTCAAGTTTATCTTTTATTTTTTGAACATCAGACATGCATCAGAGAAAATGATGGCATAAAGTCATAGGCTGACAATGCAAAGAGGCTGTTTAATACAAAAACAACCAAATATGCTTGATTTATCCCGTCTTTCGCCATGGAACAATGGAAACATTCCAAACAGCACATCTGAACTATTTGAAACGTGTACATGTCTCCACTCTCAAAGACAGTAGCAGACTCACTGGTTCTCTTTGAAATAGGTGAATCCAACAAAGGGAAGCTGGTTTCCCACAAACGCTTTGGGAGTCGGAAAGGTCTCTACATCGCCTTTATCATCCTCAATCTCATCAAAGTTACTGGTGTCAATGTCACTGCTGAGCTCTGGTACCACTGGAGCAGCCGCTGTGAAACAGAGAGAGAGAGAGACAGAGAGAGTAAGTTAAAAAATCTAAAGTGTACAGAAGAGAGTGGGGAGGGAGGCAGGGTGAAAGAAAGCATTGTCTAGATACTTCAGTATGGTAATCATTTCCCCTGCATTAAATCCCCAGCTCAGGAGAACAGCTTTGAAGTATTACAGGGTCCTTATCTTGAAGAACACTTACTGTCTCTGATGGTGTTGAACGTCCACTGGTCATTCTTGAAGAACGGGTGTCTCTTGATTTCCTCCACCCCGTTACGACCAAGCCTTACCTCCCTCCATAAACAAACCCAAACGGAAGTTAGTAACCTGGGAATACTTGAGCGACGGAATGAGTACAGCAGTATTGAGTATGGTCATCATCCTGTCCTGATCTTACCGGTCAGTCAGGAAGGCACAGATTAGATTTTTGGCGTCTTTTGAGATCTCCACGTCATCTGGGAAGTTAAGAGAGTTCTTGTGATCCATGATCTTGCTGTACGTTCCGACCAGAGAGTCAGCATAGAACGGTGTGTCACCTAGCAGGGAGACCCATCACAAATGATATTTCGTAATCATCATTCAAAAAAACGATGAAATCTATTTTACACTAACCAAGCAACTTAACCACAAACAAACTAATCACATTCCAAATGTGAGTACTTGTAGTATTTGTGTAATGTGATATCAAGACTGTTCACAACTTTGCATTGTCTTTACTTCTAAATAGAAATACTAAGTAAAACCCTTTTATGGTTTGCTGTGCACCGCCATTTAAAATATTTTACAACCACTGACAGGTCTGTAGGGATTGTGGATGTTAAAAGTCAACCCACCGACTAGCATCTCGAAGATGAAGACTCCTACAGACCACCAGTCACATTCCCGTCCGTAGTAACCGTCGCCCCCCTGGGACTTGAGCACCTCAGGAGAGATGTAGTCCGGAGTTCCAACCGCAGTGTCACAGTGAACCATGCCCGTCTGCAGCAGGACACACAACCAAGATGACAAACTGACATTCTTGTTGACAAAAAGTTTACGTTTTTTGGGGTGGGGGGGGGGGGGGGGGGATTGACAGACTGTAGGCTACAAGGCAAACGATGATATTCTGGAATAGCTTGTTTGTGCAACAATATAATGAGATAACTAACCTGGTTTCAAATCCCAACCCGAAAGAAAATGCACTGAGGACAAGAAACTCACCGTGTCCATTTTCATGCAGGTGCCGAAGTCGGCCAGTTTGAGGTGTCCATGCCGGTCCAGGAGCATGTTGTCAGGCTTGACGTCGCGGTGGATGAACCCCATGGAATGGATGGCATCCAATGCCATGACTACCTCGGCTGTGTAGAACTTGGCCCACTTCTCCGGGACGTCGTAGGTGCTGGTGAGGTTCACCAGGTCCCCACCAGGCATGTACTCCATCACCATGTACAAGTAGCGGTCGTCTTGGAAGGCACAGCACAGCTGCACCCAAACGGGGGGAGAGGAAAGTGGGGTTTTAAGTTTCCTGGTTTTTAAGTGGGGTTTCCTGCCGCAAAATGCTCAAACTTTATCACGCAAACTTACAGTATGCAATAGAACTGTCCTGTGTTTTTGAGCTTACATCACATTTTCCATAAATAATTGTTTTTGCTGTAGCGATGAGGGACATTTACTCACTAGATTTGAGCAGACCTTTTCCATCTTCGTTCTAGTTAGCTCAAAGTCTTAACTCCTATGTTATAATCACAGCTGTGGGCTGTGTGTGTGTGCCTGCACTGCGGGCCTCACCTGAACAACCCAGGGGCTGTTGGCGAAGGCCATGATATCCCTCTCCTCCCAGAAGAATGCTGAGTCTGAGCGCTTGATCATCTCAAACTTGCTCAGCAGCTTCATGGCATACACCTTCTGAGACGCTTTGTGTCTCACCTAGGGACAAATGGAACATCATTATCACATGAATGAGGTACGACTGTTGAGAATTCACACAAGGTCAAAGGCCACCCTGACTGTAGATACAAGCACACAGAAGCATATAATAGCCAGCGGTGCTGTTTGTTCGTTTAAAGCAGTTTTTCACCATTATCACCATGCCTCACCGGGTAAGAGTGCGTAGCACATAGGCTAAAGCCATAACGCAGGGGATATGGTTTGATTCTGGGCCGGGCCATTTCCTACATGTCCTCCCGTACTCTCTCTCTGTTTCTATCAAAGCTGGAAAAGGCCCCAAACAATCTTAAGAAACAAACAAACCACATGAGAACTCACCAGCTGCACCTCACCAAAGGCCCCTCTGCCAATCACCTTCACTCTGTCAAAGTCCTCAGACTTCATCTGGAACTCTCGAATGTGTCCCATGACTTTCTCATCTGCCAAGTTGGTCATACATGCAGTCACATAAATATATGCAAACCAATGTTGTATCTTTTTCATCTTTGGGGAAAAAAAGTGGATGCATTCACCCACACGCCCACATCCATGTACTTACATCTGTTTAAAAATGTTTCAACGTTTTTGTTTTTCCGTAGAGCTGGGTAGTCCAGATCTAAAACCAAGGCATTCATGGAATCCTGTGAAAGAAGCAGAAAGCTGCATGATATGGTAACAACATGGTCTGATTATATTCTGTCCAATACACATAATTGGAAAATAAAAAGTGCACAATAATGAACAAATTTCACCATTGATGAGAGAATAACAAAAGTGTTGATTGTTATAGGAATTCTTATTGTTAATTACACAAAATTCTGAGAGAAAAAAAAAAGAACAATTATACAAAAGGATACCAGGATACCAGTCAATATTTTACTACTCATCAGGTTTAAGAAACTGTCACCTTATGCCCATGACAACTGAACTCATGAAACACTGCCATTCCCTGGAGAGTGTATTAGGGCATTCCAACATTCCTAACTTGCTCTGGGTTAATTGCCATCACACTTAGGATCTTTTTATTTATTTATATGGTTATTTTAAGAAACACTGTGGAATGCAAGCACATGGGTTGCCAGAATTACCTAAATTAAATAGGTAAATAGGTTATTCAGGCCAAAAACAATCCCAAAGTAAATGACTTATAAATCAACAATGTGAGTGAACAACAGAAAGAATACTACTGCTTACACTCACGAGAACATTTGCGATGGTTTATTAATTTAAATTGTGTTGCCTATACTCTCCAGCCTGGTTGTGGTCAATTTGACATGCCCAAACACTCCAAAACTAATGTGCCTTTTTATTGTAAAACTGCTAAGACAAGCATTGCAAAACAACCTACAACAATCCCTCTCTCTCTCCCAAATCGCTCCCTCCCTCTCCCCTGCAACAGGCAGGCTTGGGTGAACCAGCCATTCCATTTCATCATCTAAACTCTACTTCCCATTGAAGGACTGACCTCACAAAAAATACTATTTAAGGGAAAAAGCACACACACACACAGTTGATCCCCTTCGAGCTCAGCAATACAGGAAATGATACACCCCGCCCAGAACTCTGATAATTTCACTGTGTCATGAAGCCAGTCCCTCAGTGTGTAAGCCATTTCCTGTGAAGCAGCTTCTCCAAATAGCAGACACAGCCCTCACCCCACAAAACACACCAAGCAGCATTTGACACAAACTGGCATATGCACAGGTTCAAGTATCAGCACTGCAGACCTTTACAGACATGTAATAACTGCTTTTGTATGAAGAAAGCTCTCGTGGAACTCAACTATGTAGCCCGTCATGACACTACAGCCCCTATGGAAAAAGCATTAGGAAGAACACTCATAAGTTTGCATATCCATTTTAGAGCAGAGAAAACTCATGGATGAAGGAAAGCTCACTCATTGTGTGTGTGTGTGTGTGTGTGTGTGCGTGCGTGTGTGCGCACCCAAGGGATTGCGTGTGGAGGTCTGTTAAGTGGCCCAGTTGTCTAAGGATACATAATGGGAATTTGTGAACCCACCGCAAACTATAAACTCACTGGGTTTATGGGTACCAAAGACATATTATTTTAAATATCCTTTTAATGATGATGTTTCACCCAAATAGGATGCAAACGTAAACACTGGCCCACTTACATTCATCCAAACATACCTTCATCCCACTCAAGCAAAGCAAAATGTATGCCAACAACCTGGATGGAACAAGCTACTAACAGGTTCCTAGAAGATTAGAAACCCAACACTTAGTTACCAGTTTCCCACACATTCACATGAGGCATCTTCAGTTCCGTTTTTTTACATCCAAAAAGTGTACTTGTCTGATGTTTTTTGTTGAGAATTAAAACAACCCTTCTTAGTGCAGGGGTACACACACTGTGTGCATCCTTTCACTTTTGTTAAAATTACAAACTAACTTCTTAAAGAGATAGTATCTAAAAAATCATCACCAGTTGGCAGACTAGTAATCACACCCTTCATATCCCATCGCTTCGCTAGATTGAGTCATTCTTTAGCTTGGCCACAACGGCAGGCTGCATGCAATCAGTACAACGTAATCAAGCCAGGTTGCTTGGCAACATGAAAGACTGAGACACAGTGAATTGCAGATAAGAGGGAGACCAAAGTTGGTAACAAGCTCAAGCTCATGTCAATGCCATGTACTGAAATGAAATTATACCAAACATCAAACTTTCCAGACATCCTGCAGCAGGATTCATTATGGACAGAAATAACTGAAATGTGTATCGCTAAAAGCATAATAAGTCAAACAGAATGGCTAGGCTTTATTGAAACAGGCATCGCAAAAAAAGAAAAGAAAACATAGATAGTGTGTGACCTGGGTCTGGAAATGTCCTCCACGAGGCTCAGGACACTCTGGCAACCTGCTGACTAATGGAAAACCTCCTTGGGGCTCACAACACTTTAGTTTCATCCTCTTATCTGACTATACTTTCTAAGAAACTGGGACAGAAAATTCTCTGGAATTAGCCTAAATTAATATCTTCAAACAAAGTGTAAATATGGAGATGCAATACCAGCACATCTCACCCCTATGAGAAGAACATTTCCTTTGTGCCAGTTCCTCCCAAAAGCCCTCATCTCCAGGCATGTGGAACAGAAAACAACCTGCTCTGGACTGTAAAAGGCTGTAGTAGAAAGCTATGTTTTGATCAAATTCCAGACAGTTAAAAATAGTTCCTGGTAGAAACGGAGGCCAGTGTGAAGTGAAGCAGCAGGCCTCCATAACTCTCCTCCAGACACAACTGAGAAATGCAGTTTCACTAAACAGCAAAGGCCTCCCATTTTACATTGAGACAAGGTTGATAAGGGAGGGCTAATTTTGATTCAAGTTTGAGACTTGTATCAAATATCTGCTTCTGTTCATCGCAACCGTACAGATGTCGTGAAAACAAAGTCATTTAAATGACCATGGCGAGAAGGTTTCCAAACTCAAACTATATTGAGTTCTTCCTGTTGGTACATGACTACCTGGTACAGAACAGAACTGGTCACTAACCATTGAGTAGAGGTTTAATGAGGTACCACAACAAGAGGTGACACACGTTACAAAAACTGTCTGATCATGTTTCATCACAGTGTTTGTCATAGGGCTTAAGTACTACTGTTGTGACTAAATGTGTGAAATGTTAAGAGTGTAAAAACAGTGTGCCAGTGCTGTGTGTTTGTGTGCCCTGTGTGTATGTCAGTGCGGTATGAGTGTGTGTATGCTCTGTGTGTACAGACGCGTGCTTGTGTGGGCAGCTGTCTCCTGTAAAGGAGGCAGTGATGGAGCGCTACGGCTGAGGGCCAGATGGATGAACAATGTTTGAGTGGGAAGAGCGCTCCCCTTCGTTTTTCTCTGCCTCCTGACATGACCGCTTCTAAAAATAAAACACATTCCAATCTCCAGGTAATAAAATCCTTCCCGGCATTCTCACGTGCACACGTTTATGACTACAGTGAGGCATCTCTTCACCAACAACACAATCCCACTTGAATTAGCTCCTGGGAAGCTAGCTCCTGTGTTCATTCAACAGGCACGTTCCTTTAACACCCACCCCACCCCCCCCCCCCCCTCCCACTTCCGGGCATTGCGATGGACCATGAGTGCATGTGACATGGAACACATGCAGGCGATCTAGCCATTGTGAGGAAACTGCAGGCCAAAAAAGAGCCTTGAGGAACATGCCACATCACAGAGGACACATTAAGAGACTCTGGTCGAACAAGTTTCAATTGTAGTACATTCGTAGGCCGAAGGACATCAACCATAAACATCCAAAGACCACACCTAAAGAATGCATAATTCCACAATTGTATGATTCTAATCCATTCCGATTGGTTCTACTAACATGCGTGCAGCAAGTCTACATAGTAGGATGGAACTCAAGTGCTCCAGGTAGGAAAGATTGTATTTCCCTCGTTGTTTACATTTCTGCTGGTGGCCCACTCACTGGCATGCACGCACTGCTATGTGTGCTTACGATTCAAAATGTCTTGTTTAACACCTCACACTGGGTGTTCCCTCAGTACTACGGAAAATCTACAGATGAATTCTGAATATCTGCTAGGTCTGAGACTCTAATATTGCAAGGTGGGAGAAATGTAAAAAAAAAAACGTTAGTTGCTGTGACTCTTCTGGAAATGAAACTAGAATAAATCTATATTAAAAAAGTATACATTGAAAAATAAAGTAATTGCAATTAAAGAGCTACATTGGTCTCCAGAGGGTAATTAGCCTAAGAGCCTAATAATGAATGAGGAAGAAGAACAGGACAGGAGAGGGGATCTTAAGAGAGGAGGTGTGCAGACTGGCTTGTTTTGTAGAAATTGGCCCAGGCCACCATCACACCGCCATATATGGCAGTGTTTCTCAGCAGCAGCACATCACAGCCAGCACTACTGCCTGCGAGGCAGTGGCCACGTTCCCAGAGACAAAACCGGACACAAACTCCACTGGCTGTGAGAGCTGCAGCTGTGGATGTGTAGTGCATGTTGGACTTGAACCACCCCCCTTCCTCCCCATCCAAACACGCACATGCCTCCCCATCACCCCTCTTCTGAAACTGCAGATGTTGGGTGTGTGCGTCTTGGGTGGGGGCAGTAGGAGAAGTGGCCGGGGGCAGAGAGAGCGAGAGAGAAGAACGAGAGAGGTTAAGAGAAAGAGAGGGTGGAGACAGGAGAAGGATGGGGTGTAAGAGAGTGAGTGATGAGGGGGGAAAAAAAGGTTTTATGCAAATATAATCACATTTTCATAGCAAATGCTCTGAATGTTTTGGCCTATCCACCTCTAACAAGTAGGAAGGTTCCTGTTTCTAGGTTAACACCAAGCTTTACCAAATGGATGCAGTCGTGCTATGAGCCATAAAAAACAACACAAACCCACTTAAGGTGCAACGTGTCTGGCTGGAAGTCCAACGATGAATTACCTCTAACTGGGAAACACTCTCAGACTCGTACTCCATCAGTTCAAACTGTTATGCGTTTGCTATACACAGACACTTCCCCGAGATCAATTAGCCAACTCTCCCCACTCAAAACAAGTGAGCAGAATCCGTAAACAAAAAGGCTGGTGAGAGAAAAACAAAGAACAGCAATGTGGGGTCGAAGTCTTAACGCGCTTGTCTTTTAAGATAAACATTTGCCCAATCATTTACCCAATCAATTTCTTAATCTAGTCCCAATCCCCAAACAATCCTCACTGATGATAAAACTTCCTGTCCAGATGGCAGCGCCCCAGACGGGCAGACAACACAGCCACAGATGCAGGAGACAACGTTACCCAACACACGGGTGGGGCTCTTCCTAAATTTACCTTCGAGAAGCAGATGATCTGCTTCAACATTGGATGCACGGAAAACACTCTGTTCGCCTTTCAGTGCTGCTACTTAATCAGAGAAGGCCTGGCTTGAAAGAAAGTTATTGATAGTGTCCTGGTGGTATTGTGTGCTTGAGTCTGAATTATGTATGGTTTATTGTTGCGCAACGGAGCAGAATGCAGTTATTTTGGAAAAGCAAAAGAAGAAACCAAGAAAATAGAAAAGAAAGGATCTATAAAAAGAACAGTCCTAAATAGTTCTAAATTGAGTGCCAGGTAAAGATTGAATTTGACACGTTCCAGTTAAACACAAGGTGCCTCTCCTAATCATTTTTACATCACAAATGGAATTCCTTGCGTTTGCTGCTCTGCAGTGAGCTGGGCATTGGGTTCCCTGTCCACCTGCTTCATCATCAGTTAGTCATTTAGATTGATCTCAATGCTACGCATGAGTTTGCAGACTGAGAGTCATGCCAAAGCCCCAGTCAACAGGGGGGTGTAAAAAGAAAGCAAACGTTTCCAAAACATCTCTGGTTGCAGATGAAGAATACAAACTAGACAAGAGAAACTACTGAAACTACTGGGTCTCGATGACCATTGTGTTGTGGTCAGATTCGGTGCTTATGTTACCGTTGTGTTTATCGTTGGAGAATGCAGGTCTGTCAGTGGTCATACTAGGAAAGAGTGATACAGTTTAGAGTCGTGTATGTTTGCTAGTGTTTATTTAGAGTAGAAAACAAATCAATCTGGGGGTGGGGGGGGGGGGGAGAAAGCGAGAGAGAGCGAGAGAGAGTGAAAGGGAAAAGTGCAGCAATTCAGAAGGACTTTGAGCCCCATATATAGTTCCAACTATTTACTCAATGAGGTCATTTCCTTGAGTAGAGAGAAAAGGCTACTCATGCCGTAGCAATCAAGTGTGCATATTTCTTTATCTTGAGAATGGCCTTTCTTAATGCTAGGCCTCAGTCATCCCTCTGGAGCCACAGTTCCCCCAGAGCCCTGCCTCTCAGATCACTAACTGAACCAATCTGGGCTTACACTTCTATGTTGTCTCAAGTCTGATTTTATTTTCTAATAAATTACCACTTTCAAGTCAGTGGAGATGAGTATTGGGTAACTGCGAGGTGAATTAGATTAACATAATATTCATAAGTCTTTGAGAAATGTGACTCAATGTTAAAAAGCTCACCTACTGGAAACTTAATAACACCAGGCAGCAATGTACCCAAACGGCAGGCCAAACAGCTGACAGGGCCAGACTTCAAATTGAAACATAAATTCATGACCATATATCATGTTCCAATGCTGCTGAATCAAAACACTACCACAAAATGGTGATGCTCGACTGCGCTGTAAAGCACATCACTCTCTCCATGGAAAAAGGTTTATCTGTATTTGACTGCAATCATGATCTCATCCCCTTATCCTGGGACTCGAGTTTCCAGCAATGTAGTACCATTTATAGAACCCTACATTTTTGCTAATCTAATTCAAACTATGTTCAATGACCGGAGCTCTAGTAAGATTAGCCTTAAAATGTACAAGTTCATCAAACTACATGTACACAGACAGACACACACAATTACACACATTCCTTGTTGACTAGTGTGTTCCTTCAGAGAAGCAGCAGTACTGGTCTGTTAGTTTCCTGATGTCTCTCTTCTGGGCATATTCAACAGCTTTTTTAAGCGCAATCACTGTACACAACGTCCCACCACTACAGTCATCCACATCCTTCTGTCTTTGTGAAACTTTAAGCATGGCGTCCCTGACTGGGATGTAAGCAGGACAGGGCTCCCTGGACATGGACGGACACATACCCAGTCTGCCTGGACTGTCAAGCTCTAGTGTCAAAATGACAGCGAAGGTGCACTTCCTTCTGCACAGAAGCATAGCTGGAGGGATACTCTAGTGAACAACACATGACACCATCAGCCCCTTTAAAGGAGGGGATCTGCTCCAGTTGACTGAAACAGCAGAATGCAGCAGAATGCTGTCTCATCCCAGCAGACTGCCAGCAGTCCTGTCAGCTCTCTGCAGTCTCTCAATCAAGTCAGTAGAAGTTGGTAAATCAAAAGAAGTAAAGCCCTACCCTTTAACATCGATTCTGTCTTTTCAGTCATGAGTGAATGTGTTACAGCAATTAGGGAAGAGAGGATGGAGAAAGAAGAGTTGATGGGCTTTTAGGAACTGACTTTTTGGAGACCTCTTTCAGTGCAATATGGAGAGTGGTATCAAGTGCATACAAAAGTGCATATCAAAAGGGAAATTATAGGGTAGAGATAAAAAATATATATGATCTTATCTGTTTGGGCATGTTGAGAGAGTCAGTCTAGTCCATGTGATGTAAACAAACAGAACCACCATATGAGAGGGATGCTCCCCGACAGAACATGACATGACGTGCCACTTGTGATAAACATTCTACAAAGAGTAGGTGGTTATGCTAGTAAGCTACCACCTCAAGTGTGGTGCATTTTAACTTTGGCAGGAAGAGTAATTGGTTAAGAATACGGCTTCAAGATTTTGTTTACTGGCCCATCACCCTAACCCAAGCTATACCAAATGAGTAACAATATCATATCTCAAAATTGTTGCACAGTATTAACTCAACTTCCTGTATCATAATAATAATACAATTATTTCCTAAATAAAAAATATTGTGTAAACAACACCACACCAGAACACCCCCCCTGCGTACAACATCTAGATATTGACCACCAGTGATAATTTAAGCTCTTGAACTGGACAGAAGCTTGGCAGCCCTGAGACTGTATTCCCTTACTATACCTCAGCACCACATGGATCTAAACACACCCTATGTTACTGCTCTCCACTTTCACACATGGACAGTGGAATACTTGGTATGGAACTACAATCAAAAGGTGTGTGTGTGTGTGTGTGTGTGTGTGTGTGTGTGTGTGTGTGTGTGTGTGTGTGTGTGTGTGTGTGTGTGTGTGTGTTAGAGAGAAGAATATTGTGATTGTCCTCTTCCATCTCTCTCAATCACAAGCGACATGAGACTGCTAAAAATGGCCTGGGAGGTGAGAAGGCTGCAAGCTATCAACCTACGCACTCTTCCCACACAACTTCAGTCTAGAGCACTCATCAAGCTCTGATCTCTGCAACTATGCAAGAAATAAACATAATATTTCTCTCAGCCAAGAAATAGGCCTATTCATTATCTACTTCAAGGCTATGTTGACAAGAACTCTCACTGGGAAGTACAGAAAACATGGGCCCAGAGAAGCAAGAAGAAATATCGAACATGCATTTGCTTAACTGTGGTTGAAAAGACCAAATAACAAAAGAAGGAGAAAATTACAGCACAAATATTGCCCGCAGGGGGGCATTAATGCATCAATCAATAGGCTGCCTTTACTATACAGCTCAGTGTTCGTTCATATCTGGCATTGCTTTCAGTCATGTAATATCATACAACATGTACGCTTGTAGACCTAAATAGTGTTGCAATGTCTGTCATATTCCGTACCGCTATCAACTGTAAGCCAATTATCATCTTGGAGCAACAACACAGTCCAACACATCTGTGATGGCACAGGAGACAGGCGAGCCATAGAGGCATGCCATCAGTGTCCCAATGGTCATCGTGCCAAACGTCAATGGCATAAACTATCCGTACGATTACCCCATTCCTTTCCAGGCGGAAGATGGCTCTACGATTTAGCCGGAAATAATAAAGTCTCCATAAGCGGGCTAGACATGCTGATTCCAGTGATCCATATAATCTGCACACTAATCTGCCGTAGTTCGTACAAAGTATTCCAAACTAACGATTGGAGCTCATGCCCGTATTTGTTTTACGTTCCAGATATGCCTTACGAATGGTGTAGGCTACAGTTAATTTCACAATACTCCTAGCCTACACATTGTTGCACACATGTTGCACCTATGTAGCTAAATGAGAGTTACATTGCAGTGTAGCCTACATACAAAATACGACAGCGAGCGATATGTAGCCTATTTTATTGCTGTCAAATAAAGCCTCATAGTCAACTGCTGTAGGCTACGTTTTCTGAACTATTATGTTGCATAATCAAAGTGTTGGTGGAGAGGAAGTAGCTGCTTAAAAAATGACAACAGAGCGTATTGAACGTTTGGAAATGTTCGAATCAAACGCTCGTACTCATAAAAAGGTCAATTTTTGAGAATGTTTTCATCTATTCTTCCGTGAAAACTGAAGAAGCAGTGTGGATACAACAGAGGGTTATTAATAATTAATAATGTAGAATAGACGTAGCCTACCAGCAAACTTTCCAAGTTTATCGCAGACCGTGGATCTTTTATCATGGCCTCCAGTTTTATCAACCGGTTTTCCATCCGTCTCTCTGCGCCAAACGACATCTTTGGAATTAATAGAGCCTGCTTCTACAAATACGACGAACCGTGTAAAGACATGAGTTTACATCAGAAAAGTGTTTTGTTCCTAAGCAATGGCCGTGGGCCTAGCTGTCTTCCACTCGCCGCCCTCTGAAATCGCCTCTCAATTGTAGGCTAGTGCACAATGAGGAAAAAATATTCCAAAGGGAACTGCAGCGCACCACAAACTTGCACGGTCGTCTGGTCCTCGTGTTCCACACTTTTAAAAATTAAAAATAAACTTATGGTACTGTTCTCCACATTAGATCATACATGCTCCACACGGCGATTAAGTTAGATTTTTGAGCAACAGGGCGTTTTCTTTGCCCCCCTCCCCTCTCTTTTTGGGCGCCTCAAAGTGCTTTGCCTGAATTTCAAAAAAATCCCGACAGAGTCTGCAGTTTTCTATATAAAGCATTAGAAGATCCTCTTACGAATTTTCTTCAAGCATCATTCGATACAGGCGATCTGACACGGTAAATACTGCCGTTCTCGCGCTAATTACAACAATGTTGTTCCTTTGCTGTTTCAATGGTCAGTTTAACACTGTACTTGTAGGCAATGACCAAAGAGCCAATGATTTGACCAAATGGTAAAATGCAGCCCCCGTGAATTCCACTCTGTGAGCTGGGTTTCTCTCCTCCCACTGACATTGACATGCACAGAGAACCTCCTCTACCCATAAACCTTCTCTTCTTTCTATCTCAGTTCAACTATCATATAGAGTTTAGACAATGCAAACTGTACGAATAGTTTCAAGTCGACTTTACATCTTGATCTTGTTTAGTATTGGAGTTTATGTCTACAAATTATTAATATGTAGCTAAATATGTGAGGAAAATCAGTATTGCTCGAACTGGATGAAGGACATGGCTTGATCAATCACGTTAAGTGTAGTAGCCTACGTTTCAACATTGGTGAAATCTATACGCAGTTAACGTTATGAAACGAAATATTTTCTTATGACATGATGGCGAGTTGTCCCAGATATGTCCAGCAGTGGGCGCTGTAGGGGTTACCATTAGAATGTATTACGGCCACCTGCATGATGCCCTGAATAATTTGGATACAGTAAGTACCTACTACCACTAAATGGATAAAAAAAATCCTACACATGATGTAAGACACCAGTACATGCTCAACCCATCTGATCTAAAAAACCTGGATGGGGGGAACTAATGTGGAGTCTATGGCAGCTAAAGTATTGCTTTCTCCAACCTATGTTCTGATACGTGTAAGATTAGCCATGATCTAACAACAGCTAGACATTGTTAACGCTCACACAGTCATACATTTATTCGCACATGCATCTATTACTTGTACATGCACAAAATCACTTTTAAATGTGAGATAAGTAAAAATAATAGTAGCACTCTCATTCTCTAGTGTATTTTATGATTTTCTGTCTTTCTGTGTGAGAACAGCATGTGCAGGCTATCTTCCTACAATAGACTAATATTACTCAGTTTTTGCAGTTTATACTTAAAACACATATTGAGTCCAGTTAATTTATTTCAACAAAAATAACAATGTTGACTAAACCCTATAATCTGCTTGGTATAAATACAATGTGGGGCAGAGTAAATTGTGGAGGTGAAACCAGAGCAATGTGAGGAAAAGACACTGGGTGGCGCTAGAGGCCACAAATCAAGGCAAGGATATCACTGAATCTCAGCAGTACACCCATAGATAAGGTTGGATTTGTTTGCTTGAAGAAACTATTTTGCTCATAACGAAGCAGGGAACAGGCTATAATCCTTAGGATAGTTAGACTGACCTTTTGAAGCACCTTATAGTTCAAGATTACAGAATCAGTGAAGTTCTGAAATTATAAATGGTCACAGGTTTTCAGTTATCATGATTCTGTGATTGAAATGTTTTTCAGTAATTCAGTCCTTTCAAGCCTCTTTCTTACCTTACTGTTTCAATGATGTATTGAAAATGTGTGAGTATTCAGCATGTTAGATGAGAAGATAATGTCAAAAGTCAACAATGTACAGTAATAGTAAGGTAAGGTTACAACATGTATATTTGCACAAATTTACAGTTAAAAAGTTAAACAAACAACAGGTTGGTGTGTGCCGCTATTTATTAGTCTCCATAAGCAATTCACTGGGTAAAACAAATACTGTTACAACACAAAATTATTTCTTTCAAAGCAATCTTGGCAACATGTTAATAGATACAACTTCATAATAAAAAGACAATGATTCTCTCCTCTCCTGACAATTTTCTTCACTTTTCAATATAAAAGAAGCTTTTCACTCTTAAACCAAGCATTTACATTTGAACAAAATGCCTAGTCCAACACATTTTTTTATTTGCAAATGCAAAGACTTGTCAACAATAAATAATACTATAAAATGTACACAAAAAGATTGAGAAACCGTCACAAGGTAAAACGTAGGATGATCTGGATGTCTGAGACATAGGAGTCGGGGTTGCTGAGGGAGTTTTTCTTTTTAGCAAAATGTGAGGGTTCATACAAGTTACAGAAAGGCGGATCATCTATACATCAATACTAGCAAGATAACAAAGTTATTTTTTTTGTCCATTTGGTTTTATACAAAGTGAAGGGGTCTTTTTTACAAGCAAGCATTGTCATCTGCACTGTAGAGTACACAAGCAAGAGTTAAGGCAGCTTTTCTGTCTACGTTTGAAAAGTCACATGAAATGTTTCATGTTGTTGTTTTCGTACGATAGGTATTCTGCTCTCTCTAGATTTTGTATAGGAAGTTGTCATTGCATATTTCAGGCTGTTGACCAAGCCACCATCACTTCTTTTGACTAGTGTTGGAAATTTCTCAAACAGTACGTTTGCTACTCTCAAATCTTTTTCCAATCTTTCTGCCACAAAAAAGACAAACAAGATTATCTCAAATATATATTTTTAAAAATCATCTTCAAATGAATGTGTCTCAAATAACTGAACACGGCAGAGCAATACATAAACAGCTTGAAAGACAAATGATACAAAGGGAGCAACTTCTGTGAAGGTAATGCTAAGTGTGAGTGTGTCTGTATGTTTGTCGGTAGCATCAGTGTGCTAGGTGACAAATCTCTCAATTGTTTAGAAGCACTCCCACGTGGACTGAGTAAACAGCAGCAGTGACTGTATTAATTACTACAGCGATATCACAACTACATTGCACTGATTATCTTACATACAAATAAAGTGAATCAAAGCTGTAGTATTCTGTCCTGTCTGAATCTGTAGTTAAACTCCTCTTCGCTAAAGTACCAACATATTATCATGAAAAGGAGTGTCATAAAGAGGTAAACAAGATGGCAACTATGTTCACCCTAAATTGACTTATTTCATGCCAGTTCTATACTGATTGTATAATAATGGGATACCTTTAATGAGTACGTGACAAATGTTTAAGTCAGTCTCAAAGCACCTGGAAAATGTGTGTGATTCTATATGCATTCCTATCAGTGCTCCTGCCTCAGCTTAACAAGGACAGACGCGCACACACACACACAAACACACACACTTTCTATGAGACAGACGACCTGTTTCATTGTCTCAGTTTCAAGCGTCTCCCACATCTGGCAGGAACCGCAGACACTGCTAGTTTCCAGTTTCAAGGCTATATCTGTCCTTGTCTCCTGCTCTGCAGTTACATGGCCGAGGTCAAGCAAAAATTGTGAGGAAATGGAATTTATTCAGTTTCTCTCAGAAACGACTGTACCTTTTGTTGTCACCTTCAGCTATCATCCTAGTAAGTGTGTGTGTGTGTGGTGGGCTATTATGAACAGAGAGGGGAGACAGATGGACACACGCATACATACACACATCTTAGACCTCTCTCATGCCGAAGGCTTGGGTAGACCTACAGAAATATCCGACATGGATTGAACGAAGAAAGCGGGGAAATTCAAGGCAATGACTACAGTGACACAAAATCCCAGTCTTGGCACAGGGCAAGCGGAGCCTAAATGCCTGACTATCAACACCCAGCAGATTGTGTTGCAGAGCTTACTCAGAGTCAACAGTCTCCAATCTGACCTGCAGTCTCTGATTCCCACTGGCTGGCACACGTTGAGACTAGATAAACCTATTGTCATCAGAGGAGATGACTGGCCAGAGAGATAGAACTATGGGTGAGGGAGCCCACATTTCATCAATCTGCCAAAAATATGGATTTGTGAGCCTGTGGGCTAATATAAGAAATCTGAAAACTAGTTGGTGGAATCAGTCCATAATTTGCAATATTTGTTTGTCATTGGTGCAGATTTTAAATCCAATGTATGCTTCGCACTGAGAACAAGCCACTTCATTTTTTTTGTTGGATTTAAGATTCTGTAAGGTATTTGGCATTTGATATATTATGATCTGCTGTCATGCATGTCGACCTCCCATATGGTAGTCTGAAAACATACCAACCCAATAAAGGCCTCATTCCATTCTGTACATGCCGCTAACTACATAGTCGACTGCCTTGTATAGTTATCAGAACCTACAGGACTACAAATGGTTATGTGGACCGAAATGGAATAGAGCCTGGCACCTTCGCATTAATGGAACAGGTTTGACACAACATTTGACACATTGTTAATAAATAAATGGTAAACATGTAATGACATAACTCAACACTGGAAAACAACATCTGGAGTTTTGGTTTAGACTGGTAAACTTTTGATTCTTATTCCTTTTCAATTTGAACACAGTTGGGCCGGACAGGTAGCCGATGCAGGTGTTTTCAGTAGTTTAACATTGCAAAAAGACAATAGAAAACCAGAAGGAGCCGATGGGAAGTAATTCTCTACATACTGGGTTCCCTCATTGCTTAACAATGGTGTGATTGTAATTCAGCATGTTACCTCCCTTGCACTCAGTCAACGAAGAAATACTCGCAATGTATATCAAGACACTTCTTAAAATCACAATGTAGAAAAGATGGATACTCTGATGGGAGTAATATCTACACTTTGACTTCTTCCATCCTTTTCATGGACTCTCAGTTATTACAAACGCAAACCGCTCCTTAACAGGGGGATGGCAGAGACTTATTTCAAGATCCTTTGCGATAAGTAGCGGCCATCTGGACAAAGATTTGGATAGACTCATAACCCTTAGTTATCAGACACACAGATGCCATACAGCTTGACAAATGTATATATATATATATATCTATATCAGTGATTATCACAATTACAATTGAGCTGTAAAGTACTGTCTGACCACATCCTATATACTTTAGGTGTCCATGCAGTGGAGGTGCAGATAAGCAGTTTCCTCCATGATTCAATTTCTAAAATTGCACAAACTCAACATCTACCCACCTTCATTTGCTGGTGAGTTTTTCTACCCTGTTGTCATCAAATCTGCAATTTTATTGCAAATGCTTGTCTTTTCGCTACACAAAGACCACTGACATGAAATAGTTTCAGACTCACGGGGGCCTCACTCCAGTGGAGAGTGCATGTTGCTGGAGATGCTCATGGGATCTACGAGAGCCATCACGTCTCATCATCGATTCTCCTCAACAGTCACGACTCAGCAAAACAATTCCTGTTGATTGTTGCCTTCCAAGGTGTGTCCTAGTTTGGTTGCTATATCCAAGTATAGCCAGCAGACATTGCTGACTGAAAGAACGATTGGATGGGAAACTGTATTTGGTTGGATATGGGTTGGGATGAGCGTTTGTGCTAGTTGTGGAAATTGGGGTGAAGGTTGGGTGAGTAGTGCTTCACGTCATTTGACTGAAAAGCCTTTTCATATGAGACACGTTTTGTGCAAATAATCCAAGCAACGTATAATCAATATTAACTCATAATGTCTCTGAATAAACCCTTGCACACCAACTGAGAAAATGCCAGATGGATTTATTCATCAATTATTTATTTATATTTTTCTAAAGGGCTTATTGGGAAACATTCATATTAACGTTAATCACAGTCATATATGAGTTTATATTCATTTCACCGTCTCAACATTATTTGCATGCCTAAATGTTTCACTGAGTTAAAAGGGCTTAGTAATAAAAGGAATGGAAAATAACATTGTTGAGCAAACAACATTAACTCCTATATCTATTTCAGGTGCTTCGAGGTCATTCCAATGCAGGAGTGCCCCCCCTCCAGGTCACCCATAGAATTGCTGGTATGCTACTGTTCAATCACTGTTTCTGAAGAGTCTCGTAGCAGAAACATGATGAAACGATAAATGAATGAGAAAAGATGGAACAGGCTTATTTATAGGGGCAGTGTGGGCTGAGCATTTTCTGAGAGGAAACAAAAGGAGAGAATGGTTTCTGATCCGGGTCAAAGGCCTCCATGTCCCTTTAGGGTGACTAGTTGGCCTGTGGGATTGGTAATCTGCCTGTCTGAATTCCCATCAGGTAACAAGGCTGAAATGCTGGTAGGTTGGACTGTCGGGGTTGGAGGGGTGGAACGGTGGTGTTGGGGAGATGGTGTTGGGGAGATGGTGTTGGGGAGGTGGTGTTGGGGAGGTGGTGTTGGGAAGGCGGCTTTGTCGAGGGTTCATGTCGTCCACAGTGCAGTATTCCGCTGTTCTCACTCTGATGGAGAGCTGCCATTTATCTGGACTAGAATACGAAACAAAAGATATAATCTAGAATAAGAAATTATGTTGCATGGGGGAATCACATACACAACCATATTTCCGGTTGCCAAAATAAAATATCAACTACAGCCTCATTTTGCTAAGAAAAGCAATTAAACAGAATTGAAAGCAGAAATGATCCTTTACAAGATCTGAATGTCTGACATCCCTGGACGAGGAATATTCAAAATAAATATTTAGTTTTATGTTCAGAAATATATATTTAGCTTTCAAAAAAAAACAAATAGTAACTTATCAGCTGAAAACATTGAAGATTCAGGTGTTTTAGGCAACATCAACCCTGTGGTTTATTTCATGCTGTACTCTCCTAGTTAATGGTAATTGCATCCCAATAGATAACAGTAACTGTACTGTAATTTTGAAAAGGGATGTAAGTGCTCTTGTTTGCGGCACATTCACTGAACTTCCACGTATAACCTCTTATGTAACTTCACAGAACGGCTGACAGTCATGTGGCCTCTTAGTGCTAAGGAGTGGGAAAACTGGGAGAAGGCAGATCATGACAGACAGGGAGAGGGAGGGGGCTCTCTGGGCCGTCGATAGGGGACGCTTTAAGACCAACCTTTTCCGCCTCATTTGTTCTGATTGCGAATTCGTAGGCACCTCCTCTTTAGCGGTGGCTCCAGCTCTGGACTCCCGGCAGCCAGCGGTGCACTGATGCCACAGGACAAGATGGCCGTCTTGTCGGAGCAGGGCTTTGGCACAGGCTGGATGACTTCAGAGCCAGCCTTGGGCACCAGGGGCAGTGCATAGGCGTGTTCCTCGTCCTCGAGACTGCCGTCGGGATCCGGTTTGCCTTCCCCAGTGCCCCCCGCCTCCTCACATGAGACCCGCTTACCTGTGTCCCACTCTGCTACTGAGCAGCTGTTCTCCTTCAGCGCCTCCCGCTCCAGCTCCATGTTGACTGGTCCGCCCTCTCCTCCTCTGCGGTCCAGGCACTGCTCCGAGGTAGGTGTGAGGAGAGTGCTCCGGACGGTGCCGTTGACTAGGACATTACAGGAGGTTGCGGCGCTGAGATCGGTCCGTGTGGCGTTGCTGGGTGGAGGGAGCTGGTAGGGGTATGGCTCTGGCTGGAGCAAAGAGGGCTCTGTGCTGCAGAGAGACGTGTTGCCACTAGGAGGAGAGGCTGAGTCTAGCGGGCCACCAGCAGCCTTCCTTGCCTCCTCCTCGTCCACAAAATCCTCGGGCAGGCTGCTGTCCCTCCCCAGCCCAGGGGCATGCAGGGGTGCTGGCCTGGTGGGAGAAGGGCTCAAATCCTGTTCTGGCTCCACTTTCACCTGGACGCTGGGCGTTACCCTCTGGATGACCTGCTGCCCCCGTGAGCGCCGGCCTAGAGTCAGGTCAATCACACCCTCCGTCAGAGAGGGGGCGCTGGAGAGGCCTGAGTTAGGGCTGCTCCCCGAACTCTCCTCGGCCTTCACAGTCAAGTCCACAAGGGAAGTCCTACTCCTCTCCGAACCAAAATGGCCGGGGGTATAGCTGGAGAATTCAGGTGAAAGCGGCCCTCCGGAGCTGGACGACCCCCCCTTCCTGTCTCCATCCCCTCCAGACGAACTAGGGGAAAAGGTTTGTGTTTCCGGGGGCTCAGTAGATTCCTCCGAGGCGCTGGGAATGGGGTCATTGCTGTGTGGGTGGTCCCTGGAGGTCTTGGGGTTATATGGAATAGGCACCGGGATGGGGATTGGGACAGGTAAGGGGACAATGACAGGGTAAGGGACTAACAGAGTGGGTGGGGGCACCAAGGGGGCGAGGGAGGGCATGCCAAAGTTCATCATTGGGGTCATAGGGATGTGCCCGTTCATCATGTTGATGGGGGGGAATGGGGGGTAGCCAGGCATGTGGAGACCTGGGTGAGGGGGCATCCCCGCCATGTTGGGATTGGAGGAGGGGTGAAGATGTGGAGAGAGTAAGGGGCGGTGCATAGAGCTGGATGGAGGGCCAAGGGTCCTGGGTGGCATTGGCTGAGGGGGCCCAATGCCAGGGATCATGGGGTTGGACAGGGGACTGTTTGGGCCTGTGGTGTGGGGCGGGCGAAGGAAAGGTGGGCGCATGTGCTGCATCATCTGGTGCTCCATGAACAACGGCAGCGGTACCGGCCCCCGGGGAGTCATCACCATGGGGGGGCTGCCTGGGGGTACACCCATGGCGGGGTGCAGGGTGGGGACCGGTGGTGGGGGCAAAGTGGGGCTCTCGTGGGGTCGAGGTGTCGGGTTTTTGGCCGAGGAGGGGGAACAGACTGCGCCACTTTCAGAGGGTGAGGCGGCGCTGGAGCTGGAGGGGGCCAGCATGGACGAGGTGCCCACCCCAGGAGATGGGGCCTTATGCCGCAGGTCCGTCAAGGGGGTGCCCCAGGATTCCGGTGTGAGGAGCTGCACTCCAGTGCCTCCCTCTGTCTTGCTCTCCCCCAGACCGTGCCCGGGGTTACACAAACCCCCTGGGAGTGCTGCTTGGGTCTCCTTGTAAAATATGTCCATCTTGTACTGGTTCAGGCATTTGGCACTGCAAAACTGCAGTCTTCGCTCACCAGCACCAAAGTCCAGGTATTCCTTAGTGTGGCGGATGTGCTTGCACCAGTCACACACCTGGAACACAAAACACACACAACACAACACATCAGCTAATCTTATATGCTACCCAGAATGCACCAACCTTAAACATTCTTTTTTCACACAGTGTCAACTTGATAAGTTCTTAGTACAGTAGGTCCTTCTAAAGACACTATAGTAGGTAGTCTATCTCTGTGTAAAAAAACCAAAATGTTTGCATGTGTCCATGAGTGCATGTGAAGACAAATTGAATCATTGCATCATAGTTGCAGTATGCAAACTTCATGAAAAGTAGTAATTGAAACAAAACGAGGCACTTCAAGTGACTTTGAAACTAAAAGAATACCTGTATTGCAGCTTTCAAATGTTTTTTTCCGTTCAAACAAAGAATTTCCATTTACACTTCCCACCTCCGTATGCAGAGTTAGTCATTGATTGAAATGTGATGTCGGACCAGGCAGATTAAATAGATGAAGCCACAAGTAAGAGGTTTTCCCTGTAAGATAGTACTATGCATGGCAGCTGCTGTAGTTGTTCTGTGTGAACTGGGCAGGCTAGTACACTGTCCAACACTAGGGGGTGAAACACTTTTTTCTCCTATGCAACATGTTGTGTAAGCTAATGAGGCCCTCTGAGAGTTGTTTAGCAACACAGACAGCTACGTGCCAGTGGAATGTAAATTTCTAATTTTGGAGCGGCCTGCCATATTCCAGCCAATTATGTTCCAACAGTCCTGTTCCAGCCAATCGCCTTTGGTGAGGCAGGACTTCCTACTTGGCTTATTTTGTGACACCACTGTCAATCTAACTCAAAAGTGCCAAAATGTAGATGAGAATTGAGGGCGCTGTGTCTCATACTTTAATTAATTTGATACTTTTATCTATTGCAGCTTTAATCTTAAGATTTACCACTGTTAATCTTAGGATTGATTTCTTTATATAGTGCTTAACAGTACCATGTGATCAGGGTTGAAAGACTTCTCAAAGTGCATCAACCGACAAATAATAGGAAATTCACTAAAAGTCCCTTGTTCTTCATCAGAATTTCTCCCTTCAAGTCATAATCTGATGAAGAAAGTGTTTGTTTAACAAAATGCATATGGATTTAACCAGTAGCGTAGCCACAAGGGGTACATGTCCGGCCCTCCAGATTTTTTTTAAACATAAAATTCTGGCTACGCCCCTGGATTGAACAGTTTTGGATACTGTAGACACAGAGGCACACAGTCCCCACTGGGCAATGACTCAGTCTGGGAAGCTCCTGATACTGCGGACTGTTTTCCAAAATCAAAGTCTGCAGTAAACTGCATATCATTAGTTGGACTTCCAAAATGCCTAGTCACTAAAGCTCATTAAAATGACTTTTAGTTCAAAAATTGAGCACCGACGACGATAAATGTATCTCTAGTGCATAGATAGCGATAGGTGAGTCCTTAACATGGACCGATACTCATCAGGCCACACACAGCTCACTCTGTCAACCCAAGGGGGAGGTGAAAGAAACTCACTGGAGATAATTAAGGCATTAATCAGTTGTCAGAATCCTCAACGACATCCATCTATCAAACAGACCCTTAGTCCCACAAGCAGAATGCTAATAAGGTGCTAGAGAAGAACTAGGTTTGGATTACAGACATAATCGTCTTGCACACTGACACCTACACATCTGTAGATATGGTACAGATTCTTCAAAAAGTATATTTAAAAGTCCCCTTGCCCCTTACAAATACCCTATTGACTTTACAAAGCTCAACTTTGATTCTTAGAGAAACAATTCGGACTTCTTAAAAACAAAAACACAGTTCCCAGACCGATGACTATTTTGAAAGTGTATTACATTTGAAAAATTGAAACAACAGGCATTTTCAAAATGTGAAAAACTGTTACTTCAAACTCCACAAATTGCCAAGGGTTTCATAATGCATCAAGACCAACACTACTGGTGGAATTGACACGCAACATTGTTTTGGGAGGGAAAGTGCCCATGCAGCAGCTTGGTGTGCTGTGATGGTGGCTATTCAGGTGAGAGATCCATACTGCAGTCACCATCCCCTGTCCACATCAGCCATCATCTCTTTTTAACTGCCTGCTTAATCTTGTGAAATTCAATGAGCCATGGCTGAATAGGAATCAAAAGGTGTTCTGTGAGTTGAGCTTGATGATGGCAGACCCAGGATATTTTAAATAATAAATGTGTAAAAAATTTCTTGAACTCAAAAAGACAGATGGGGAGCACTTAACGACTTTCTGCACTGCGAGTGAAATTTCACTGTGCATTACCCTAATGGAGTTGTTTTTTTCTCTTTCTCTCTCCCTCTCCCTCTCTCTCTTTCACTTGCACACAGATGTTTGCTGTTGAATGTAATTATGGTCATTTATTTCAACCATGGCCACCAAACCAACGGTTGCTCTGGTGCGGTTTATCTATTCACTTTGCCGCAATTAGCTTGATTCCTAGCAAGCGCAAAGAATATCTATGGTCCTTTTCTGCTCTGTTCCCCGATCTTCTTCTGACCCTTAAACATGACCGATAACATCTTCCTGTATACTCCATCTGGGCTTGACTCATACTTACAGGAACATTTTAAGTTTACACCTACATCAAATAATTATATATAAACGGCTAGCTAACTGATTGAATGCCCATATTTTCAATAAATCTAAAGTGGTCAAATAGCAGTGAGTATATATCACTGGTCATTGATATATACTGCAGAAGTTTAATCTGATAGCTCATTGGTCGGGCTTATGAGTTACGGTTGCTACTGTGGCCCCACTGCTATGACTATACAGATCACTACTGTGCGGAAAGTCACAACGGTCGAAAGCATGAGTTAAATGCATACTCAACACATAAAAAAAAGGTTCATTAGTCAACATCATTATAATACGTTAACAGAAAACACACACACACATGCACACGCACTTACACACACACACATACTTCCACATGACACTGTTAATAACTACAGCTATTACTGGAATCTGAGATTATGAGAGTAATTTTGGGGGGAATGTATGTTGGTAAATTCAGGTAGATTTTACTTTAAAGTTTAGATAATGTTAACAGCTAGTTAAGTTAATAATAAGCTAACAGTTTATTACTGTTTCCAACTATTCTAATCTTGACAATATCATAGCCTGTGAAGTGATTTGTTGTCATTTCAGTAATTGAAACAGAAACTGAGTTGAAAGAGAAAAATATTGAAAAAAAAACATGATGAAATGCATGTAAACTTCAATTCTTGGATTGAAAGTCAAAAGTTAAAATCCCAATGTCACATAACGTTGAATGGAAATGAGAAAAAGCTATTTGAATGGAAAAAAATGTGTGTGTGACCCTCTAACTGTATTTGAGTAGACTTGAGTAAACATTTTTTTTTACAAACAACATACTTCAAATTAATACATTATTTAGCACATTCAACAAGACAAAATGAAAATCTAGAACAGTAGCCATCAAACTTAAACTCTATCTGGTGGTTAAATGTTTTAGTCCTTACAAGAACATCGCTGTTTGTCTTGAAGACAAGCCTGGGCGTATCCTTAGCATAGCTGTGCTGGGGTAATTTCTCACCAAGGCCGTCTTCATCTCTCGCCTGAGGGGAGAAATAACGGCCTCTTTTTACGAACGGACAAAATAAACAGGTGAACATAAAGAGGGTAAACAACAACAAACTGATAAATGGAAAGACACTGACAGGTGGGAAAGAATATTCATAGTGATTTGGTGAGCATGCATTGTTGTGGAGTCCAGGGATTTCCTCGTAAGACAGCCCTGTAGTTGTGTGTGTGTGTGTGTGTGTGTGTGTGTGTGTGTGTGTGTGTGTGTGTGTGTGTGTGTGTGTGTGTGTGTGTGTGTGTGTGTGTGCATGCGTGTGTGTGTGCTTGTGTGAATGACTATTAATGTTGTTTTAATTGATTATTTAATCATTTAATTATTTTCAATAGATTACCATTATACAGAGAAACAATAGAAAAAATCACATTAAGTCAACAATAGTTTCATTATTTAACCCGCAATGCAATATTGAATCAACTATAGCATAATTTATAACTTAAAACAAATATTGATCAAAAAAGACTAATAAGAAGAGAATAATTGAAGGACCACTTCATTAAATCACATGTTGAATCTTTGCAAGCACGTTTTTAACTTGTCTTTAAAAAAACAAATACGGACACAGACACACAGCCACAGATGTGTCATTGTGTCATTATCTGGGCTCCATTTTGTGCTGTGACCCTCTGGCCCGGTGCCAGTTCATTTACATATAGTGCTAATGAGGGGTTGGCACTGTGAAGAAAGTATGAGGGGTACTCCCCCCCCCACCGCACACACACACACGCACACACACACACATAAAGGCATACACACATCCACACAGACACATCCACACATGCATACAATACATCCACACATCCACACAGGCATACAAACATGCACACACGCATACACACAGACACACCCAGAGTGAGGCAGATACAGAGCAAGAGCCAGACACAAAGGTTTGGGCGCAAGTACAGTCATTCAATCCAAGCACAGATTCTCTCCTACACACCCAGCTAAATACTGTGTCAGACTGGAGTGCGGTCGATTAGAACTATGCAAAACAGGATACCTACAGACAAATCAGACAATTAACATTCTTTTTTTAAGCAAGTTTTATTCCTTTGCCAAGCCTCAAACCTAGTCAAACTACCTTGCAAAATAGTTATTTTACAAAAAAACATCAAGGCCACCTCAGAATTCTAGCAAGGTTTTGATACTCATAGGTCATTATTCTAGAATCTGTCATTTTTTGGGTGACTGGATTTCCATCAACTTCTATGAGCTGAGAATGGAAAAGCACAGCCTCACTAACACTTCCCTACACCCTAACAGTCGTAGGAAACAACTGATTTTGTTAAATGAACCAATACTATACCACATCCTGGGGCAATTGTTTTGAATCTATTGACATTTATCCAAAAAAGAGATGCAGTTGCTTGTGGCTACAGTAGCATAACCTTGTGCCAGGAAGTTTCTATTCATTACTACTGTCCGTCTAATAATCCACTGTTTAAACATCATCTCAGGGTCTCACCAATGGGTAGCGAACAAGCTAGTGACTCCAAAGCCCAGAGAGGCTGGTTCACCAGCTGTCCCCGTGTTCATCTCCATCTGGGCATGTGTGCCTTCCCAGGTGTGTGTGTGCGCGCGTGTAAGTGTGTGTGTAAGCCAATCACCTGCCAGGAGAGGTGTGTTTCCCCAGTGGACAACTGCAGCGGGTATACCCTCAGAGCTGCACACGTTCCCTAACGACTGGAACAGCAACAAAGACACTCGAGACGTTCCAGCTGAACACATGCACACCGTATCCTGAGAACGCATCCACTTCCCATTTGCCGGAGCCAATGTCCACAAAGTTTTTTTTTCCAGGTGTAGCCTCATCTTAAAGTGCGTATCTATTTAAAGTTTCAACTCCAGATTCTTCACTCCCTCAACTCACAAACTTTTTTCAGTCTGTTGTTTTAGTTTTAATTGCTAGCAGCTATGAGATAATCACCATTCACACTGTGCCCTGCAGCTGTGTGGAGCAGACCTGAGGGCTCTCTGAATCACAATGAAGACAGGCAGCATACACACACATGCACACACGCACACACTATTGACTCTGTCTTTTGTTTTATTAAGCATGTGTCTATTACACTTCAACCCAATGCAACCAAAAAAATGGCAGCGCATGTTAGAGCAGTGCAGGCAACCACAAAGATGTGTGTAATGATGTGAGTGTGTTCAAGGTGTGTGACATTTCTGGCTGATGTAAAGAGGCTCCCTGGCCCCTCTTGCCTGAAGGGCCCTCAGAGGAGAAGACAGAGATGGAGTCTTCCGTTCTCCAGAGGGCCCTGCAAAGTTTCCTGAGTGCAACAAAGACAGACACATTGCAGTAGAGAAGGGCTGGAATTTTACTAACTTGTCCTCTCTAAATGTCTGTGCAGAATGTAGTGCATACTGTATTGTACAATACATAGGAAATCACTGTGCACATGGTGTGTAATTCAACACAATGGACTACTCTGCATACAGTGCTAGAGAGAGAGACAGAGAGAAAGAAGGAGAGAGAAAGGGGAAAAGGTGGTGATGGTGTGCGTTTGTGATTGTAGGCATGTGTTTATGTGTATGTATGTGTATGTGTGTTTGAAGTGTGGTTGTCTTTGTAGTGTGTGCACTTGCAGTGTGAGAGGATCCTACATTGTGACTGATTTTAGATTCCAGTGAAGTCACCAGAAGACATCACCTGTGACAGCAGAACGTAAAGCAGTGCAATGTTGAATAACAAGGCACTGGTACTGAAAGTTTGCTATTAGTGGTAATGCATGTCTTCTAGTCTTACTAACTACTACAAGAGGCTCCATGGGTTACACGCATGTGAAATTAAATCTAGGGTCCCTGGGTGCTGTGTGTGGAGTCCAAATGAGCACAAAATACTACCTCAGATTGGGCCCTGAAATGCAGAGCATCTCTCTAGACCAGGAGACATGCATTAAGAGGACAAAACCAAGATGAAAAATTTGTTTTTTTGAAAAGGCAAAGAACTGTTGTTGGTTGAGCATTTGTGGTAGAACATTTGACTGCAGATACAAAGGTAGCAGTTCTGAATCCCCCCTGTACATCGCTTCGGATAAAAGGGTCTGCTAAATAAATACATTATTACATTATAATTATTATTATATGTGTCTGTTGGTTTTTTTAAGCAGATATATAGTAGATAGGAACAGGCAGTCAGGTGGAGTTGAAGGGAGGGGCTACGTCTGAATGGATGTATTTTTTCAAATATTTATGTTGTCATGTTGAACCTTATTGTGTCATTTTATTATAATATTTTATTACACATTTATTCCATGTATGTTAATACATGGTGAATTTGGATGTATAATCACAGCATTAAGGACATCAATTCCAATGCTTTCCTCTCGAGCTCAGAACCTGATCTGCACAAGACTTCTTCCTCAGCTTTGCCATTCCATGTATGAATGTCAGTTATTATACCTCAAACACTGGATGGTGTTGTGCCACAGAGAAGGGAGAAAGCGAGACCTCCACTACTCCCCAATGCCCCCATTCGTGTCCGCCATAGGAGCAGATTGGGTTACGCGAACGAGGCAGCTGTAGATATTTTGCGAAACCCGATGCCTGGAGCCTCTGCCCACCCCTTACCCCATCCAGCTCACTGCGTCCAGGCTACTCTTTATGACTGCACACAGACATACAATACTTTTTCAGTCATGACATTTTTTTCTGTTGGGAAAACTGGAGGGTTTGTTGTTGTGGCCAACCTTGCGGGTGTATGAGAAAAGAAACATGTGGGTATCACTTACTCAAACGGCCCTGTATGAATGTGCAAGTGAGAGACAGAAGATAGAATGTGGCCTCAGCAGACAAGGCCTGTCCTGTGTGAACCCTTTTCTTGGGTCCTCTCTGCCTCAAACATGTAAAACTAGGATTCAACTCTTCTAGGTGAAACGGACATTATTGTATGAGGCACATAGGCTGTTAATCAGATAACTCTACTTTTCACTGTTCAAGGTTATTGTTCAGATTAATAATGTTTTTGTACTTTGATCAATAAAGATCAATAAAGAAACTGAACCCCCATAAAGTAAGTCATCCAGTTTACATGAATCCAGTTAAGATGAATCCATAGTAAGTTCAATGTCTTTACAGTCAAAGGCAAATACCGATCCATCAACAATGGCAAAAAATAAAATCTTTGATCAATTAATCATCTTGAAATTAATCAACATGTAAGTCGTTGATAAGTCACTTCCTAGCACAAGGGATGCTACAGTACCTGGATATTTACATTTTACATTTTAGTCATTTAGCAGACGCTCTTATCCAGAGCGACTTACAGTAAGTACAGGGACATTCCCCCGAGGCAAGTAGGGTGAAGTACCTTGCCCAAGGACACAACATCAGTTTTGCATGACCGGGAATCGAACTGGCAACCTTAGGATTACTAGCCCGATTCCCTCACCACTCAGCCACCTGACTCCCTATATTTCGATATCAGAAAATGTGGGGGGGGACACAGCAGACACAAGGCATAACTAGATTCTCATGCTGTGAAAAATGAAAAGTGAGAACAGAGAAAAAAAATCTATCTTTAATTAAAAATGATAACACGTGTACCTCCATTGGAACAGCCGGACGCATAAAACGCAAACAGTGCTATTAAGTGAATATGTTTGGATGAAAAAAATCAATTCAGGACAAACAAAGAAGAGGAGTAAAAACATATTATACTCACAGTGTAATTCCTTACATATCCAAGCTTAGGTATGAGAAAGAAAGCAGAATGTTTAACTGCAGTAATCAGGGATCAAACGGAGAGACAGTCTGTACTGATCATTGCTGCCTACTGTATGCAGATCTGGGCTGGAGCTCAAGAGCTTCATGCTGAATCTAATGAATCTGCATTACCAATGCTCAAACTGCTGTTTTCATGTTTTACCCTTTGACAGTGTTTTTTCTGAAAGGTTGTGAATCCGTGTTCAAGGTCTCACCTGAGGCTGAAAGTCAGACAGGTAAGTTAGTTAAGTTGTAAGCTTCTTGATGTTATTGACTACTCACCCAAACAGGTACTTTTGCTACTAAGCAGTAATATGGACTAGTTCCTTAAGGACAGTTGGAAAAGGTTGTGGATGAAAAAGATTTATTGGTTCAATACTAAGATATATACAGCTATTTTGTAGCCATCAATATGGACAATAGCAGCGGCAGTTCAATGGTACAAATATATTTACAATGTGGTTTGACAGAAGTAGTAGGCGGGGGTAATCTATAATACAGAAACTGGAGGATTCTATGGAATAGAAAGTGGTCAATCTATGGCTGTGTCACTAAGGTTGCTCTCTCTTGTGAACACCAATAGATGACCAATCAAGGCACTCAAATGACTCTATATCAACCCCTGTGTTATGGATACAGCATTTCTCCTGTTCTATATCTTCCAATAGTTACTTGTCACGTGATTCAGGTTTACAACAAGACTTCGGCCTCCTTCGCCTGTGGCGGAGTGTAAATTATGAATATTAAACCTTCAGGGTTTGAAGTGTGAATAAAACAATGAAAGAATAAACAGTTTTCCTCTGTTGATAATGAATGTAGGAAGAGGGTCAGAAGAAGTAGGGTCAGGGACAGTATGTCACATGGTCCGGTCTGCTTTATCATGAGAGATCACAAGGATGAGGTGCCTTCAGTTTGATGACATTCAACACTTGGAACTTGAGTACTCCACCCAGTCATCTGAGTTCAGAATGTGCTAGCTCAGTTCAACTGCTGAATGTGAGATGAACTGATTTCTAGTTTATGTTAAGCACACTGTATAGCTTCAAAAAGGCTTTTTCTAGTTTTCATTTTTTTTAAATGAGTGGAATTCCTGTCATTGTGTGGTAGAGGGATGTGTGAGGGACCAGGTCAAAGAAGGTCAAAGAACTGGGTCAAAATGCAGGCACACCATTTTTGCGAAAGTCCTCAAGAGATCGGGGCTGTGTGGAAGCTTACCTTGTTTCTCTTGAAGTAGGCTCTGCGGCACGCAGCGAAGCATTTCTCACTGCAGAAGTTCTTCAACTCGCTTCCCATGCTGAGGGAATAGCGTTTCACGCCAACCTTCTGACACCAGGCACACATGATCTGTATGTTGGACATGTCCTCGTCTAAGGGACCCCAAGATAAGCAGAGAGAGAGAGAGAGATAGAGAGAGCATCTGATGAAGCATGCAACATGGTCAAAACATGACATGAAAATGACAGCTAGGGACTAGGGGCAGAAGATACAGGTAACTCCAATTTCTTGTTGTTTTTTTGGCTGTCATAGTCATTTTAACCAATCATTATTACTTTAGAACCTAAAAGATGTAGTTAGTGCAGAATCAAACAGAGTGTGCCACCATGTTGGTACTGAGAAATAGTGCTGTAGGATACAGACAAATATAGATGCACCAAACATACTACAACTAAATGAGGATTTAACATTATTGAGTTTACTTGGAACCCCAACTCAAAATGTAATATTTTACATTTTGGGAAACGTAACATTTTTAGAGCCTGAGTTTAAATGAGTTATAAACGATTGCCCATAATTGTGATTGTGTTTTAGACCGATGCTGTTGTACTTGCTGAGATCTCTTCCTGTGAAACTTTTTCCAATAAGTCCCAATTATCACATTATGACTAAGAGTGTGCAGGAGTGAAACCCTGTGCAGCCATTAGTCTTTCACCTCCACTCGCCTCTTTATCATGCTGTGAACAGGCTTTTTCCTTCTTGTTAAGCTTAATGGATCTATACAGCCATCTGTTTTAAAGTAAAGACTAATTCACAGTTAAAGGAAATAACTCCCCAAGGCCCTAAAGATAGCACTGTAGACTCAGCATGCATACTTTATGCTTCTTTATGTTAGACTGCAACTATTTTCAAATCTTTTTCTCAAGGTAGGTAGGGATGGAGGTGGAGGAACTCGGAAATCTTTTTCTCTTCTTAATAATTGTAAAATTGGCCCTATTTCCTCTTTTCCATACAAACTGTTCGTACAGTCTGGAGTAAAGAACATTTATCACCTGCGTTCTCACGGCAACTTCTCAGTCATTAATTAATTTATTCAGTCATTCACTAATAAATGGAAACTAAATTTCTGATTTCAAAAGCATTTTTTTTTTTTACAAAACGCCCAGTGATTGAGGTTGCTTGAGTGCAGACACCTTGGCCTTTTTTCTAGATTCTCGCTAGGCAATGGCTGAAGCATCTGCAGGGGTAAAGATCCTGGTAATTATGCAGCTTCCATATTAAATACCTCCATCATCCAGGGTACCTGCACCTCAAAAGCCCCTCTGTTACATTAGCGAGTGTATGAATTATTCAAAAAGGGGACAAGTTGAAAAGTGTGCGTGTTTTTGCATGTGTGTATGCAAATGTGGGTGTTTTTTTGTGTGTATGTGTGCATTTGTGTGCGTATGTGTCTTCGTGTATGTGCGCAAAAGCGTGTGTCTGTTTGTCTGTGGGCATTTGTGTGTGTGTGTGTGTGCGTGTGTGTGTGTGTGTGGGACCGCACCATCTGTCCCCCCTCCCTCCCAGGGCTGTGGGGACTCCTTTAGGGTGATGCCAAGGTATCTCTAGCCATGAAAGTGCTTAGGCTCTCCTGAGCCATGGCACACATGCTTTATAATGAATCCCTTTGTTTGGCTAAAGTCTATGTACATTGTTGACCATGTAATGTTGATACTTAAGCAGGTAGAGAGAAGCAATGTGTATAGTATGGTGTGTAAAGTGTTATTTGAACGGTTGAAATACTATCAAGATATTTTTACTTTTCAAGTTACTTTTCTGTACTTGAATATATTTCCAATAAGGCCAACCCCGCTAAACATTAAAAGCAAAAGTAATTGAAATAATTAGAAATAAAGACCTGGTTTCCTGATGATGCAGGACATCAGGTTGAGACAGATAACAGTAGAATACTTGCATAACACTTTGATCCCTTAAATTCAATCAACAGGTTCTGTCTGGTTCTGTTAAGACAATTGACTAATGCAACTAACATAATTACCTAACGACTTACTGCAAAGGCTTTTGCATCAACTCAAATGAACAAATGTTCATCAACAGCAATCCCATTCAAACAAACCTACTGTCTTGTTCAACACAGTAACTATATGCTCAGTCAGACTGAGCAACAGGATCATAATCAGCCATGCGAGGAGACGTCTTACCTGCTGGCGGTTTTATCAGAGGGGGCGGGATTATGGGGACGATTATGGGCATGTTCCCATGATCCTTTACACTGGCCCCTGAGGTGGAAGGAGTGGTGGAGGGCTCTGTCCCTCCGTTCCGGGAGGTTGGCGTGGAGTGGGAGCTGTTGGCTTGATTTGGGGAAGTATGGTTGCTCTCCATAGATGCTGGGACTTTTGGCAAAGAGTTTTCTAACAGAAATAAATGAGAGTGTGGTACAATGGGAATTTATGTAAAGCTTTGCAAGAGTTTTCAAATGTGTTGTTTATTTGAACTTGTGAACAAATGGCTTCGACTACAAAATATATATATTTTTAAATTGTAAGTATTTGAGGATACCTTTAAATACTTACCTAAATACCTTGATACATAAAATGATCATGCTGATTGACATAATAATTAGGTTCTATGTATAGATTTTGTGGCCCTTTTTGTACTTTATTGGACAGTTTTTAAGTGACGTGTGACAACAAAGCTACAAAACTTTGTAATTACATAGGAGATGCTATGGTGTAGGTAACTGCAAAATTGTAAGAAGGCTCAGTATGGAGGAGGGCTTTAATGAGTAAGTAGATGTTGTAAAGTGGCAGTTGAAGGTTGTGGTACCAAAACAAGATCATTATTCCTATTTGCTTACTACATAACAGTACGTACAGTATGTAATTACAATGTTGTTACTATAGGTATTGCTATGTAGCTACATAGATGTTAATGTAGCCGTAACGTAAAATATTGTTAACTATTATGTAGTATATGTGATTAAGAGCTACTGGTCATTGGGGTATTCTCACCTTTAAGGACAGAGATGTGTTGTGGAGGCTCTCCGTCTGGGTAGCTGCGCATGTCGAGGCTATCCGAGTCCCTCAGCTCCACCTTGTCGTAGCCATACCACCCCAGCAGCTCGTTCATGGTGTTTTCGGCAAAACTCTGCAACAAAACACAGTTGGCCCATCAGACCTATTGGACTGGACACTCATCTACGGTTAACAAGATGAAAAAAGCCCTAACAGTAGAAGTGAGAGTAGATAGAATAAAACTATGTGAGCTATGGTAACTCTTAATAAACAACTTTGATGGGGCCTGTTCAAGGGATCCAGGAAGAGTCTCATGAGACGTTGTGCCATGGTAGATATCAGTTGGTGTGGACAAATGAGTACATTATCAACAAAAACATCAAAAGAGCAAAAACATTCAAACACTCTGTTATTTGTGCATGCATGAATGTGGTACCATGCACATTGAATGCTTAAAGTACCCGGCACCTAATTGTTCAAATTAAAAAATGCTAGCAGTTGGAAATGCAATTATCTGCAAAGTGTTGCTAACACTTTGCTGGACCTCGCTATGTAATCAGTTTGTCTATGCATGCGTCCATGTAGAGATCATCACCCAAACAGTAAATGCATGCTGTGACACTCACGGTGCATTTTCCCACTCACATACCTGTGTATGCTTACAAGCACCTCAAGTGTCATGATTATTTGCCATTCATAAGTGCAAGTACAGGTACAATGAAATTCTTGGTCCTGCTCCTCTCAACTGTTTCTTAGCGTTCTAAAAGAAACCATATATGGTTCTAAATCTTGAATTCTACGTAAATAAATCTTATGTAAACAGTCTTACAGATGCCTCTAACCTCGCACAAAGTACCATGAGCATTATCTACTGTACACACTTTCACCATGTCTTTCAAATACCCAACATCTCAGAAACAGGAAGTCATTTTCATTTAATAATAAAACCTGTTACTTACACAACACCTCATGGACAATAATGATGATGTTACTTGCACGAGGACGCAGTAGGTTACGGGTAAGTTAACCAGTGATGATTTAAACCCTGTGCAAACCAGTCCTTTATTCCAACTGTTGTTACAGTCTATAGCACATTACTTGCTAAGTTTCTTACAGATTTCTTCAAATGTTTATTCTGTATGTAAACTACTTGAGGAGGCCACATAAGATGAACCACATTTCATTAGATGTCAAGTCTAAAGAAGATAAATAGTCTCATCTCTCTAAGTCAAGCCTCCAGCCCAAGAAGGAGATTCAGCCTATCTCAGGAAGTAGCCCAGGATCAGTATAGAGACCTTCCTGTAGCACAAGGGCATTATTAGGCTTCCTTGAACCTCCCACCTCTCAAATGTAAAGACTTGAATCTGATACCTACAACACAAATATCTTAGACACTCTTATGGGGCTACAAAAAAAGTCTCGCATGGACAATAGGGGCTCACCATGGAGTAGGGCGGGTTGCCATGGAGATCACCCGCCTTGGCTGCCCATGGGTGGGCGCGCTTAGTCCCAACCTGATGAGACACGAGTCATTTCATTACATTGCGGCATTACAACTGTCAATCACACTACTCCATCAGGCATTTAATTGTCAATTAACTTCTGCCTTGTCGATACTGAGGGTTGAGGGAGGTCAGTTCATTTGATGGGGGAGAATGATCATATGCTCTGAGTCACACTGCAGACACACAAATAGCACCTGGATTTGTTGCGTAACTGCTGTTCCTATTTTAATGTCTTTGCCACTTTAAATTTGCCACACATATCCAACACATGCTTTACTAAACCAGTCCCTGTCCAGATAAATATAATGTCCAAGGCAAGCACAGACCAAACAATACTTTTTTTTGTATAGCCCTTTTTTGAAGCAATGTCACAGATGCCTATAGAACTGCACCTACACCAACCTAAAACCCTCAAGGAAGCAATTTGGTGAGGGATCCCCTCCTCCAAAGATGGTTGGTGATACAGAGAGGTGCAGCATCAAGTAGGAATCAAAAGCCCTGTGTGGTCCATCAGAGAGCACTGGAGACTAAAGTCTATGTTGTCGTCTAGGTCAACAAGACAGTGTGAAGTCTAGAAGGCCAAGTCTGGCTGTTTACAATAACTCCATATTTTCCCACAAATGGAATTTGAACATGCATCTTGAGTTCATTCATTACAGTCAAATATACTCAACACATTAGAAAAGAAACACTATTCACGATTCCATAGGATCTTAAACTGCTGCTGACATACCACTATGAGTCCATGCCAGGCTTGGAACAACAAGGAGCCAATGAACTAAGTGCAGAGCAATATTTCCCCTGACACAACACTTGACAGCATACTTCACTTTTAAGAACATTGAGGGCTCTATTCTACAGAGGCAGTATTACTCAAATTGGGAAAAAACTTGATGTACTTCTCATTAAAAAAACTAAATCCTTGCAGGCTATATGTAAGCATGGCAAAAATATAAACACATTTTCTCAAGTTGATTTCCTTTATTTCTGAATATTAAGGTACAAAACAAATCTCTAAAACCATTCTAATTCCCATGACCACACTCTGAATGACTATGTCAGTTTGTTTTATTGACTACTTAATCCAGCTAATAATACACTTAGCATTAGGCAAGGAGGTACAGTAATAACCTTCTGATTTTGTCTACTTACTCACATTTAATCAAATTCTAAAAACCTGTTTATTTACAATTGTGCCTTGTTTGAAACTTGTTCTGAGTAAAAATTCTCAGGAGATCTGTTTGTGAGATGAGTAATAATTTCAATTAAACTTGTTTTAACATGGACTGTAAAAATAGACATTTCAAATACATCATATCCTATTTGCCCTAGCCTGGGCTTTGGGTAGTTGGCCGCATGCCAGGGCTTAATAACATAAATGGTCATGATGTCCAGATTGGGACACATAGTAAATGAAGAATGACAATGGAATATTGATCAGTCTGATATAAAATCCTACAGTAGTACTGTGGTCAAGGACTTGAAGAAATGACAAAAAGGCTAAGGCCACCATTCAATCAATTTCAGATGAAGGTGAACCACATTGCCGGTTCAGATGTAAAATATGTTATGGTACATTTGGACAGACATTAGGTAGTGGTCACAGAAACTGCTACGGTCCAAGTGCGGTCCTAATGCTGGTTTGATTCACTAGGCCCTTGACTTTATATACACTGGATCACATTACTCTAAGAAAATGAAAGGCTGCAAGGGCCACAACCAACTTTGTGTCACAAGTTTCTCCCTCTCTCTTTCTCTTTCTTTCACTGTCCTCTCCTTCTCTCCCTGTCCCTTGTGTCACCCTGCCACTTCCAGAAAATGGGAGTGGTGAGGAGAGTGCAATCCAATCTGGATGGCAGGTCATGAAAGCAACACATTCACACACACACACACACACACCACACACACATTCACACCACATACACACACTTGGCTTCGGTGAGGTAGGAGGAGGTAGGGTTGGAAGCAAACTGTGAGCTGCAGATGTGCATTTGGCTTTAACCCATGGCTAATCAGTCCATCAAGCTAAGCAGATCATGGAGGACGACTCTTACTGACTTCACCAGATCACCTGTAACACTTATGTCCCTGAGTAGACGATAAATAAGTGCAAGATTCCTCTCACAAAATTACTAGAGACAGATATCAGGAACCCCCTTCTTAAGGCCTTAACTTTCAGGCATAATGTATAGACTAGAAAGTTCCCTTGATTGTAACATCACAAATTATTATCTTCGGTATACTCATACATTGTTTCATGGGATGAGAGGACACATTCTGTTGATTACTGTGTAGCAGAAATAAGATCCTTTCCCTAAGCATGGCAACGCAATACTCCTCCGCAAATGATATGACTCCATGTCCCTCTGCAGTTCCAGAAAAAGTTTAAAGAAAGTGTAAAGAGATGGTAGCGTTCAGCATGTTTAGCTGGGTTGATGAGTGGCACAGCAGGCAGGGTATGAGTCAGAGGGGGAATCAGACACCACGTGGGCAGAAACCAGAGTAGGTCACAGAACACCGTGATAAAATTCCCTAATCCGCACGCCAAGTTTCCTTTAACACAGCCCACCTCCTTCAGACTATCCCAGCCCACACTTTTCCATTCCCTTGTTCACTCTCTCCTCTGCTCTCGCTCCGCTTTCATTTCCCTCTACCTTCCTTGATATCCGATCCAGCCGAGACACTCAGGTTACAGTTTTTACAGCTTAGCCAGCCTATTGCTGTATACATTCCAGTCTCTCTCTGCTCTTACCCTCTAGCCTCTCCTATCCCCTATCCCTTATCCCACCCCCCTGTCCTTGATTACTTGCCGTGGCTTATTTTACCATGGCGCACATTAAGCGGCACAAGATGAAGGAAACACTGTCAGCCTGTTTCGTTTTTCAGAGGTATGATCACTCACAAGGGCACATTGTGTGATTTTTTTTCAGAAAGAAGGGCGGAAAAAAATAAAGAAAAGTAGCAAACGTTTTCAAAGTTGCAAAAGAGCCCTTGGTGTGAGACCTGTGGGGGAAAACCTTGAGGTACGGCACGGTTAGAGTATAACAATGATCTTAGAAGAAGTTACATTTGGCTTTGACAGAGTACTCTCTATTGTATGTATTTCGGACATTCTTGTGGATCCTTTGTAAATCTTCTCCATAGTTTATTACTAAAACATGGAGTTTACTAGTTCACCATCTTCAGGCCCTAACCCTAACTATTAATCTAAACAACTGTAATACTAATCTAATCTAAGTAAGGGATTCCAAGAAATGGTCTATGGATGTATGTGGATGTACATTAAGGATCTTGTATTCAAAGCTTCCTTCCAACAGTTTTGCGGCATCATTAAATGTCACTCATTCACACTAAGTGACTCACAGACTTAACATCCAGGTCTATATCAGTCTTGACCATGACTGACAATGGGAAACTGAATACACAACAGTGGCATAACATTACAGGCAGATAGAGGGCGCTACATAAAATTGAAATAATATTCTTATGAATTATAAGCTAATATTTAGTGATAACATTGTGAATCTCCCATCCATGTTGGACTGTGACTGTCTGGTATTGTTGTTGTGAAACTATACATCCTTATTCAAGCATATGCTGTCCGTAGCTGTTAATGATTTTACCCAGTGTGAAGCATTAAGTCAACTTAAGTTTGATGCATTTTCAAGGACTTGTGGAATGGGAGTCCCACTGTGTTTTAACTTCCAATCAGCATTTAAATGCTGTCCTGTTCATTGTGCTGTAACCACACTGTCTGGTCCCTAAACAGATCCAGTAAAAATAGATCAAACCCAATAAATGAATGCCACTGATTGCTAGTAGGAGGACCTCCTAAAGCTAAATGATATTGAGAGGATTTCCATACAACACAGTTTTAGCTGTGTATGTTTTAGGTGAAAACATTCATATTTTGATTCAACAAATATGCATCAATCAGTGAGTCTTTTATATGCAAAATGCAATATTCTTTATCATCTGCAACCTCAGTGCTCTCCATAACATGGAGCAGACTAATTTTTTTTCTGTATTTTGATTTATTTAATTTATTCATTTACAAAGACAGTCAATTATTCTTTAGATGGCCGTCATTATCCCCGTTGCTCAGCACAGGTAAACCTGTGCACCAACAATAATTTGACTACATTTTACATGTTTGGATAATTGTATGTCATGGACGCAATTCATGACATCCCAGCCCAGTCCAGACAGCATTCATACCTACGCCAGTGCAAGACACAATGTTCACTGCAAGGCATCTGTGATAGATTGATACATCAACAATAGCAATACCACTGACAGAGGAATCCAAATAGGTATTTTGCCAGTATACTTGTAGTCAGTGATAAAAAGGTGTTTGCTTACATTTGGAGAAAAGCAATACATTATTTCACAATGGATCGTTTTTAATAGATGAACACAATTTAAAGCTTTGTTGTCAATCCCACTAATTTTGCTTCCTGAATGAGAACTAAACCAAACATCTGATACATGAGATTGTCTGCAAAGTCAGGCAATGGATACTTAGGATATCCACTGTCTAATTGAGGAGTCATACAGTTAAAATAGGTCTGATTTTTAAATGCTTCCAAATTTATCCTTGGAGAAAAATCGTTTAAAAAAGGATGTTCAGCACACACTGAATTCCAGTGCACGCCTGAATGACGGAACATCCAACGTTGTCCATTCTATATTTTTGAACAAATGAACATATATCCTATTGTGTCCTAGAAGAGCCCTAATAATAGTTATTTTAAATGTTATTCTATTATAAATTATTATCAACCCCTAGAGTATTATGTTTCACCAAATATGTCTTTAACCCAAACATCGCATGAGTACAAACGAACACATGAAACCCGAGACAAAGCGACTGGGATGCCTGCAAATGCGATCGACTCTTTCGCAAAAGCTGTACGCAGAAGCACAGGGTATTCCAACCATAGTAGATTGTTAATATATTTAAATGACCACGAATACATATTCTGACGAATAAATTGATGTCTTAAAATGCGAGCTATATCACCAACGCACGAGAAACAATGTGTTCTTGTCGGGCGTGAGTCTCGTAGACGCACATCTGGAATACACGCCTCTGGCGCTTGATTATTCCACAGCTGGTCAGACGTCTTTTGGCTTGCGTAGTAGCAACACAACACATGCACTTCGTGACTTGTGCTACCTAAAACATATTGTAATCTAGCAGTGATTTATTCTTAATGCGTAGGCTACGCTGTGTGTTGTTTTGGTGGGATAGTAGCAGTGCTGTAGTAATAGTAGTGGCACTGTTGACGCCGTCACTGACGCACTGGGTTTTCCATTAACTCCTATATAACTGTATGGGTGAACAAACAAATGGCAAATTGTCCAGAATGGATATACCCTTACCCACAGTCAACACGTCAACAGCGGATGGAAAGAGAAGGTGATACATGCCGTGAATTAGTTTGTCTCCTTACATTTGACCAGCTTTGTAAAAAAATAAAATAATCTATAAACAATAGAACCTGTGCAGCTATCTGGATTGTGGCCATTCAACACATTGTACTTCAATGAATGACTTTTACTCACAAATGTGAAAGAGGATGAGCGCTCAGCGCATCAACATTGCATGCTTTCACGGTCGCCCCATTTCCATGCGTAAATCGCATGCAAACGGTGCAATATTGATCCCTTACCTTCATTTCCTCGTTGATTTCCCTTTTAACTGGGTGAGCCGGTTTTCTGCTTCTTTTATTTTCGGGGGGTCTACCTTCTTTTTCCATTTCTGCCATTTTTTATAATTTCTCTGTCTATATTTACGGTTAAGAGTAGCCTGGACAAGTGTGAGGCGGGGACGCTTTAGAGTTGCCAAACAACGAATGTCAAGCTTGGGAACAGCCCATGTGAAGCTGGTGATGCCGTTGAGGGCTTTAGGTGCCCAGTTAAGTCAGCCATCTTCTGCGTTCTGCCTCTATTTTCCACAGCTTGTGCTAGAGTTGTGAGACGCCTCTCTGAGTCGAATGAGCGGTTGAGTGAAAAACCCAGACAGGGGGAGGGGCGTCACATGTAACATTATATGACGCCCCGATCAGAGGTGGGCTATTTCTTATGTTCACGTCCGCTCAGTTTCCCTCCATGCTAACAAACCAGATCAGCCAAACCCTATGTAGCTTATTCTGTTGGTCCATCAGTCACTTGTCCATCAACTAGATGTCCATCAATATGCCCATCAGTAAACTATATTGGCATTCTCTGAAGTGTGTTTGTCAGAGTGAAATTAAAGCTTTGTGAGATCATCTTCAAAACTGAAAAGCCCCAGATACTGTAGTATGTAATCCACTCACCATGATTAAGGCAAACCAGTTCTCCCAACAGTTTTGCAGTTTATGATGGTTGGAAAAAGTCAGACAACAGGTTTCCTGAATTCAGTAGATTGTGAAAACCTCATCAGATTTTCACACCATAGTGGCAATAATACCTTGCACTGTCACCTCACAGCAAGATCAGGGGTTCGATTCCCACTTGAGGCACTAGGTGCTCAGGTGGGCTGTCACCCAGGCCTTTCTGTGTGGAGTTGCATGTTCTTCCCATGCTCACTAAGGTTTCCGCCGCAAAAAAGAAGCACAATAAAAACTTGCCGAACACATTGTGCTCCTGCCCATGTACCTGGCCAGGCATGAAGTGAGCACTTGAACTTGGCTCTCGCGTTGATGTGGTTGATCACTGCTCCTGGCTGCCCTCAGAGGAAGGACAACAGGATGGGAAAATGCAGAGGAAAATCTTTATCGGGGACACTTAAGCATGTGTTAATGTTTGTTAGTGTTGTTGCTCACTGCCCACGTGTGTCACAATGCATGACAATTAAAGGTTCCTCCTCCTTCTAAGGGATAGCCTGTGTGCGGAGCTCAAGATAATCCCATGCAAAGCTCAGAATTTAAACACTGAATTACCTCCTACCTTTATTAGGTCAGAACTACCTAATAATGGGGAGTCAGGTGGCTGAGCGGTGAGGGAATCGGGCTAGTAATCCGAAGGTTGCCAGTTCGATTCCCGGTCATGCCAACTGACGTTGTGTCCTTGGGCAAGGCACTTCACCTTACTGTAAGTCGCTCTGGATAAGAGCGTCTGCTAAATGACTAAATGTAAATGTAATAAACAAAGATAAAAATGTATCTCTGTTTATTAAAACGATACAACTGCAAGGAGACTCTTCTGTTCAGACAACTGTCCTTGAAAGATCTTGCCTGCACCCAATTATTACATTTACATTTAGTCATTTAGCAGACGCTCTTATCCAGAGCAATTATAAACAGTTGGAGTTTGTATTAATGAAAGCATTGTTGCAGAATGCACAAACAGCTGTGTATCAGCTCAGTATCATTGCATGAGAAGCAGCTACATTGTTACAAGGATAGTATTACATTAAAGTGAAACATTAGATGCCAAGTACTCTAATGTACAACTCTGAACAGTTACAGTTACTGGAGAAAAGAGGCCAATATCTATTTCTTTATTTGATAACTTATAAGACTTGAAATTGAACTTCCTGACTTCATATAACAGAGATGGGACACATCAGGGTGTTGTTTTGAAGCCTATTTCACTCTTATTAGTCTCTTTACAGATGCAAATATAAATAATAAATCTCAAAGCCAGCTTTTGGCTAAACAGCACCACACAGCTCCACATAAAGACCTGTTTACTAAAAGCTAGGGAATTCATGTTGTTGGCCATTAGTATGACTTCACTTGTTTTGAGTATGGTCAACGGTCAACACCTGGGCTCACCAACAGAGCTCACCAGATAATTTCCTACTATTTAGAAATAAAGTGTAAGTAAATTCTTAAACATTCTTCTCAATTGACATATCTTGCTCACCTGCACCATCAATTCGTTTGCTTTTCGTTGTCCCAGTTGGATGAAGAAGTGGTTCAGGAATTAGTTTTCACTGGTACTGTCCTGTTTTTTGAAATCAATAGCATTTTGGGGGGAAAACTACTGAAAACATATGGCAAACCCTGAATTTTGCATTTTTGTTATAAATATATTTACAGCAGTGCATTCTAAAAGAAGTACAATTCCAACACATAGTAAGTAGGCCGTATTATAAAATCTGAGGTCTGTCTCTCCCAACCATTGCGTTTATATTTTACGACTCGGGTCTCTGATTTGCGGTATAACGTAAAACGACCAAACAAGATGGCAGCCTCCTGAACTGTAGCCGGGCCAGGTCGTGTGTTACGGAATTGCATTTGTTAGTTAGCTACATATCCTGGCCGAATGTCAAATTAATAGGAATAATGACTCGGTAGATGCTAGAGTACTTACGCTGCACGACTCTTTACGAACAGAAATGTACATGGATTTTATTCAACATGACATTGTGGGATGACAACTTTCTACTCTAGCTAACATTAGCTAGAAGCTTGCTTGCCGATTCTGACATGTTACTGTACTCTAAATATGAAAGGGAGAATTGTATTTAGCTAACATATCGAAACAATTGTTTTGCAATGTCATGTATTTGCAACTTTAGTTGTATCTCATCATTTACGCCTTAAACAGATATATTGACCATCGTACATTAGCCAGGACCTTAACTCTTCTCACTAAGATAAAACTGATCTGATCTGAACATAAGTCCAGAATGATCAACAGGCAGTCAATGACAGTTTTTTTTCGACTCGCGTGCAATGGGTTGAGTCAACATGGAAAGAGGAACATTAGCCTTTTCTCCAACACATCGCCTTCGAATTGGAATAAAGTGGTTTCAGACGCAGAAAAAATCGTGGGCTATCCGACTTCATTCATGAGTCTCCGCTGCTTGCTGAGTGATGAACTGAGCAATGTAGCAATGCACGTGAGAAAACTGGTTGGAACAAAACACCCGTTGCTCAATACTGCAAGGTAATTCTTCTCTCATCATCTATTCCGTTTATAACAAAAAACGTTAATGAAGTATCTTTTCTCAATAACAAACATAGGCTAGTTTAATATGCAGCGACAGTATTGACACTTCCAAGTTGTCATGTCTACCTATGATGGTATTCAACTAATGGATGGTTGTCCTGGAAGTTTATGACAATGGCTGGATGGAGAAGTGCATTGTACAAACATGTCACATCATTATTAAAACGGACTTTGGTCCGAAACAAAGGGGGAGTAATGTTGCAATAAGACCTGATACAACTTAATACAGGTATAAACGAAACAAACAAAAATAGTTTTACTGAGGCCTAGTTCAAAGTTTTGGGCTTTTTCAATACAGGCCTAGTTGTTAATTTTGTAGTTAAGCCTCCACAGAAGAAGGCAGCACAGACTAGTCTTATTTGCTGAGGACTTTGGGGCTGCCCATACAGTGATACAGTGGCAAACCATGTTCATCCTTATTATTGTGCATAATTAATCTTACCCCATGGAAATGATGGTTATGATTGATGCATTTCGGAACAAATTGTTTCCTATATGAAACGTTGAATGTATATATGTTATCGTATAAACAAAATAAATGTTGTATGTATGTATATCAACATATAGTCCAGTTACAACTGTGGAGTATGCAAAGTCTTGTAAAGCCATTTTAAGGCAATGGACACTTAGTAAAATGTATGCATTCCTTGTTAGGGCACTTTTATTAATTACTTTCTTTCTCAGGACAATGTTTGTGTTTTGGTCTAAGAGCGTAAGAGGTCTCACCTGCCCCAAATACTCATCTATCTGTAATGCTGGCAAACAGCACTTCTGACTCAGAGCAGAGATCACCTCACAATCTTTTGTATTTTTACAGATTTGTTGGCATTTTTATGCTTAATTGGCAAGGGAAGTGTGACAGGAAAGGCAAGGAGAGAGACAGAGAGGGGAAGACATGCAGCAAAGGGCCAAGGCCGGATTCGAACCTAGGCCTAATCTACATGGTATGCACACTGATCCAGTTAGCTTCCAGGGTGCCCCATCAGCTCACTGTCTTGTGATTTTACCAATTCAAATCAAGACAATGTTTTCCTCAAATGTCGCTCCCCATGACTTAAAAAGTTTGCTAAGTAACAAACAATACTACAGAAAAACAGCAGTTATCAGTCAATCAAAAGAAAAGGATACTACTTAATGCATTTAGCTATTCACATGTGAATGGCTATTTATAAATAATTTCCAGAATTTCCCCTTGGGGATCAATAAAGTACTCATTGTCAGTATGTGATGCATGGCTTCTCAGACAAGTGAAGAGAGTGCCATTTTTCCTCTGGTGTCATCTCTGCAATGGGGATGGATGACTTTTTTACAAGAAAAGCGGGAAAGGGACAGGGAATGATAAAGAGTGTGCTAGAACCCGATCCTTGCCATGCAGATGAGTGTGTTGGAAACAGTAGCCCAAGGGTGTAATAACCTATACACCTAAATCTGATATGACAATCCATTTGGGTGTTGTAGCACAGGGGGTGAAGTAGACCTCTGACAGTCTGACTCCTCACTGTCAGCTTGGGTTGGGTGGTTCGTATTTCCCCCTGTGTCTCTGTCCAAGACGCAAAGCGGATAAAAATATCCACAATAGCAGACAGGCAGACCCTCGTGGAGTTGTGTTTCGGTTTTTACTTTCCCTTCATTCTTAAAAACTGCAGCTCAGCTAACTTTGCCCCAAAGTCTGGAGTTACACAGAGAGAGGAAGACAGCAGAGGAACTTCAAGGGAAGACCTTGACAGACAGTTTGACTTTTTACTTGTTTTCAAATGTTTATTTTTTTTATTGTTCTCTTCTTTTTTTCCACAATTTGATTTCAAACCAAATCATGCAAAATTCCATAGTCTCGATAGCTTTGCTTGACTGTAGCTTGATTGTGAAAATAAAATGCTTGAGGTTTACTAAAATAGAATAGTGAAGTTCTTTAGCTACAGTAAAACACAGCTGACTTGATCTAACCTGTATTTTAATCGTCAACCAGTGGTTATGGGTGCATACATGGTAGACAATGATATGGAAGCTGCACAATGCTTCAGTTGAGGTCAGAAGGCAAAGTGTGATTACTGGGCAAGGCTCAACATTAAAATTTTTTGGCACTGGCCCGGTTTGAAACTTACTGGCCTCAAGACCATTTTTACTGCCCCCCCCCCCCCCCCCCCTCCAAAAGTTGTAATTTATCATTGTTACAACAAAACCAAAGAATTATAAGTTGTGTTCTGTTAACATGTTTAACCATTGTTTTAAACACATCCTGGATATAAAAAGAACAAAAATGAAATCACATTTATAGTGATAAAAAATAAATAGGTAATAGTCAGCAAAACAATTGACTTTTAACCTCAAACATGACGTGGTCTCTTCCCTGCTGACAGCCATCTCTGCACAACTTTGTCTGGCTGAAACTGAAACCTCTGGTCCCTCAATGCTAATATATAAAAGCTTCCATAGCATTTCATCAGTATGATACTAAGTACCCAAGTGGACACCATTCTTCTGCTGCAGTTCAATAGCCTTGGGGAACGAGGTGAACGGTTGGCCCGTCTTAATTACGTGATATGCCGTTGTTATAAGTCGTGCAATAACACGATGGGCATCTACATTGAATACAATTTGACAACCACTCGTCACTCACTACTCAACTCTTGATTTGTTAACTGTGCGCCGCACGAGCTGCAAAGTTATTTATGCATTTAGCAGATAGCAAAACATATGAAGGATGTTAACATTTGCTTTGTAAAAGTTGCAGTGGCCCGATCGGGCCAGTGAGTTGCTAGTTTAACTGTCCCGACGTTACTTTTTACTGGCCCCGGGCCATCGGGCCATGGTTATTGTCGAGCCCTGCTGGGGCCATAGATGTAAAACCTTAAAGTCACAGTAACGATGAACTTGAGTTAGTCTTGAGGGGATGGCCATTGGAAAACTGTGATGCTAAAAACAGTCCATTATAACCCCAAGTGCATTATAACCATATGTGGACGACTTCTATGTTTTCAATGAATTGTTCAGCAGGCGTGAGCATGACTGCATCTATGTGATGCTCAGCCAGCTCCACAGTTCTCCAGTAGTGTTCTGAATGTGGAGCGTCTCTCAGCCTGGTATTCACCCTTGCCACACCCCTTTGCAGGAGGGTGGTTTTGATTGATTGATGCACCGTCATGTGCAGACTGGCATAAAATTAATCATGTGCCATCTTTGAGTCGTAGATAGGCCTCTCCCTTTGCAGCTTCTTTTTTTTATTATTGCGGGCCATTATTGAGGTAGTTGGGCTGTAGCCTATACAAGTGTTCTGATTGACTTTGTGGTTTTCCATAATTGTCATCTCAAATGCTGCAGAGTGACAATTGCCAGATAAACAAGCTGTCTCTCACATGTTTTAATTGTAGCGAAGCTGTGAAGCTTATTTTACCCATCGTTGTGGAAGCGAAAAGTAACATCAGAAAGATGTGAGGGAAAAATCTTAATACCCACCCATAACAATGTGCTGTGTATGATATGACCGATGGATGGATATATTGAGACATATTTGAATAAGGTTCATTATAGAATAAATAAATAATAACCAATAAAAGGACAGAGGCTCACACAGGTACATCACTAAAGGCATTTTTGTATGATTTTTTTGTTATCAGCTTATATCCCACCGCATCTCCTATCCTCAGCAAGTCTCATCCCCAATATGCTGCTCACTCTGGTCGAGCAGCTTCTTTCCTCCCCCGCCTCTATCTCTCTTTTTCCTCCCTGCCTTCTTTTTTCGCCTCCCTCCTGTATTTTTCTTTCTACTCTCTCTCGCTCTCTCTCTCTTTCTCTATGTCTACCTCTTTCTCTGTGTCTCCGTTCACCACCCCTCCCCCTTCATGTGGTGCAGGGCTGGGTCAAGGGGAGGGGTAGATGGGGGTGTGTGTGTGTGTGGTGGTGGGGATGGTGTCTTGCGGAGGCCGGTGTGTCTGGGCAGGAGCGGAGGATGGGCGTAGCCACACGTCTGCTACGGCCCACTAACGAGAGTGTGATTCATGGCAGCGGGGGGGTCCCTAGGGACAGGATTAGAGGTGCTCTGTCTAACCGCTCCCAGGGGAGGCCAGATATTTAATCTCCACATGCAGCAGCAGCAACTCCACAGCCGCAGACTGTGTGTGTGTGTGTGTGTCTCCACACATACCTTGCTGGTTTGCTTTAGTTGATCAATACGGCACTTCTCAAATGACTTAAAATGTCTAAGCTGTCTGCTTTTATTTAAGATAAGGAAAAAAGGACTGGTTGGCTGAATTCTATTGCTTAAAATGTGAGAGACACTATGCTAATAAGGTAATGTGTGTGCATGCTTGTGTGTGAGAGAGGGTGTGCACCTCTCTCAATTTCTCCTTCTCTGTGTGCATCTCTCTCTCTCTCTCTTTGTCAAATCCCAAACATTCTTTTATTCCTCTCTCACACTGACGTTCAGAAAACAAAATGGCTAATTGCTGCTTCATGGGAGTGACTCACAGACAAAGGTCAACACACTCATGAAGGGAACTGCCTTTCAAGATCACAATTAATTCCCTTCATTGTCAGATGATTCCGGGCAACGATGCAAATGCTATCATGGGAAATGAACAGTCTGAATGTTAAACGTGGATGCCATAGTTATGGATCATCAGTTTATATACATTAGGGTTTTCTGGTTGAAACAGAAAAATTATTGAAGTGATATAGTGGTGGCATCTGTGTCAGTGGGGAGATCTCACAATCTATATCAGAACATTTGTGTAAAGATAACTTTTTATGTTTCCTGCAACATCTTCTATGGCAATGCTGATCTGTCACCTCCCTCCCTTTTCTCCCTCCCAGGGGCTTTGTATATGACAGCAGAAACAACCTTCAGATGAGAGGGCTGGTGGTCCTTCTCCTATCCAAAGCTGCAGGTCCGTGTCACCAGTCCTCTGATCTTTTGGCCCAGGACATGGTCAGTGGGATCTACCCCAGGTAAACGCACATCTGACACATCTATCCCAGGTATACTAACATCTACCTCAGATAAACACACATCTACCCCAGGTAAACATCCACCCACCCCAGGTACACACATCTACCCCAGATACCCCATCCATGTACCTTCTTTCTCTATTACGTCTCCGTTTGATTGATGTGCTCAGTTGGACCTACAACCAGGGAAAGGTACCACCTTTGGCCTGTTTGGATGTTTGAATTGGAACATAGATATTGGTGAAGGAAGTGGAGACTTGTGCACTAAGAAGATGGGCTCAACCCAAGTTGTTTTTGCTTCTCTGCACATGCTGCGATTGACATACATCGCAAAGAAGATCAGAAGAGCTGTTTTGTAGTGGCATCAGCATCAGCAAGACCCCTCAGTTCACCAAGCGGAAATGTTAGTGTTCGGCTTGAACATAACTTTACTGTACATCAGGAAGTTGGCCAAATTCAGAAAAATTCACTGCTCAATACAGAACTCCTCAACTACTTTCTTCAGTTATCATTGAATGAAGTCAGTGCACCTCCGTTGACCCTTGAAGTATGAACATCTATCAAGCTGTGTATCCATAATACTGTAGTGTTCTAGGTGGCAGAGCCCACTGTCCACACAGGAAAATCCTCGTTTTGTCCCTGTCTTGTCATTGCTGGAAATAAATAGTGAAATGGAACACGCACGACAGGTAATCGTAATCCTCCTCTCTGTGGTTATGATCCATATCAGTTCCTGTAAATAAACCTCTTCATCACCATGTCAATCCACGGCTATTGAGTGAACATGTGTTGTATATCAGGATCAAACATGAGGTTATCGAAAGCAGGTGACTCATTTACATATCATTACCTTAAGCCTGAGCCTTGCATGGGCCTTGCTTAGCGCCCCAAGCATGCACACAATCGCACAATGCGTCCTCATAGATGATGACCACAGAACAGGGATTTTCCTGCTAGACTGAATACTGTAGCCAGGCCAAGTGCTTAGCAGAAGTGCCTGTTGTGTTTGGCATGGTAGTGCACCGACCGTCTGAATGGAGCTTTTCTTGGGAAAGGCACATACCACATATACCCAGTATGGGCATGTCTTATGGACATGTCCATATGACATGTCTGCTAAATAGACATGTCTTATTTAGCATGAAGTTGTGTATGTCCTCCAAATGAATTTAAAATGTGATCCAATATGTTTTCTATCAGGGTAGTTCTACTCAAACACTTGCAGCAGGGTTTTTGTAAATGTCTTACCTGTGCTGTGATGTGGCCAGGGCTGTATTTCTTGACTGAACAGAAATCCCAGCTGGATCACCTCACTTGCACTCTTTTTTTTAAATATATTTATATATATTATTTCATCACTCTCCTCTATCTATCCCTTTCTCCTTTGTCTGTCTTTCTATGTCTGTTCATCTCTTTCCCTCTCTCTGGCTCTCTCTCTCTTTCTGGGTCTGCCCCCTCATGTCACGCCCTGGCTCATTAGCGATGAGCCAGGCGATGGGGGGGCTGATTGATACCTCCAGCGGGATGTTCTCTCCTCCCTTCCGACAGGCAGCATTTGTAAAACGTCTCTCACTCAGGTGCTGGCTGCTGAGATGGCTCGCCTGGAGAGTGGCTCGCCG